>NC_022014.1:3954888-4003759 GCF_000317375.1 Microtus ochrogaster
TTTGGCTCTCTCAATGGCAGCAACTTGGTTTGGTTGGGTGGCTGCTTAGTTCTTCCAGTGTGGCATAGAACAGTCTGTGTCAAAGTTCACCTTTAGACAGACTGGGCCTGGGGAATGCTGGGACAGAGGAAGTCTGTTCTGTAGGTATTCCTTTTTCATGACTGGAGCAGCTCAGTGATGTGGAGAAGCTTTTAAAGTCAGTGTTGGCCGGAGGAATGTGATTCTGAGCTTCAGTTTCTATGTCAGAAATTGGAGTCACTTTAATTGCTTTAAAAGTTTTTGTGGGGACACCCCTCCTCCCAGTGGAAGTATAGTAGTAGCTTCTGTAAACTGATGCAGGTACATCATTTCTCTCACTGGGAAACCTCTAGGAATGAAGTAGAGACAGTACTCTAGGGTGTGAATCTGGAGCTGTGACTGCTTGAGTCTGTGGAAGCATAAATTCTGCAGAGTGCCACTGGGCAACAGCATGGTGGGCATAGGACTTACAGAATCTGCAGCGGGGAGGGGCTGACCTCTGTAGAGTAGTAGCTAGGACTCTTTCTGGAGACTCAGGGTATAGAAGGCAGGACTCAGGAATGAGAAGCCTGTGCTGGCTGCCCAAGGTGACCATACCTACCTTTACCTATGCTCAAAGATCTTTGGCCCTGTCGTAGCCTGGAAGTGTGCTAGAATATGAACTTCCCATGTGGCATGTTGTGAATAGTTCTGCTTTCTGTGTCAACACTGGCTTGTATTTTTCTAGAACCATAGCTAAGATTAAAGAATATTTAAAAAAAAAAAAACAAATGCTAATTGAGACTGACTATGCAGTGACTCTGGAACCTAACTAAGATCCCAGGACTAAAAGAGAAGTGTGCTCAAGCACTGAGTTCCATGCCAGAAGGTAGCTGCTGTAGAGGTTCCTTCCTTGGGGTACTGTGCTGGGTAAGGGTTCCAGGTTCCTTCTCCCTGGAGGTGAAGGATGCAGTGTAGCCCCTCTCTGACCCCTGTTTCTATCAGAAGAGGAACCTGTAGCAAGAAGGTCCATCCTTGCCTTGGTTCAGTGGCCAAATGGCTATTGGAGGAGAATCTGTCTATATACACCTTTGAAGTGTGTGTAAGCTTACCAGGTTGTGAGCTGCTGTGGGGGCCAGGCAATGTGGGAGGGAGTCTTTGACCTTGCAGACAAATTAAGGTACATCTCTCCTTCCTTTTTTTCTTGCAGTATGACAATCTCCTGAGTCAGTTTGGCTGCATGCAGGTGTCATCCTCCTCCTCTTCCCACTCCCTATCTGCGGTGGATACCAGCCTGCCCCAGAGGTCGGGCAGCAACATAGAGCAGTACATCCATGATTTGGACACTAACTCTTTTGAACTAGACTTACAGTTTTCAGAAGATGAAAAAAGGTTGTTATTGGAAAAGCAAGCCGGTGGAAACCCTTGGTAAGAACTATAGGCATCAGCACCCCACCTAAAAGTAATCAGACATGGGCAGGTTGCTTGTCCTGCCTCACCTCTGCAGTGCTCTTCAGAGTAACATGCTCCCTGAGGTTATTAGGAGACCCTAGAGCTGGGACTTGAATTACGTTGTGTTCTTATGTTTTTGCATTTTTAAAAATTGATTTTAAGACTATATATGAAAGCCATTCTCTGCCAACATTTTCTTCAGCTTACCTCTCAGTCTATTGGTGGATATATGAAAAATTTTTAATTTTTATTTATTTATTTATTTTTTAAAGATTTATTTATTTATTATGTATACAGTGTTCTGTCTGTCTGTATGCTTCCTGGCCAGAAGAGGGCACCAGATCTCATTACAGATGGCTGTGAGCCACCATGTGGTTGCTGGGAATTGAACTCATGACCTCTGGAAGAGCAGTCAGTTCTCTTAACCTCTGAGCCATCTCTCCAGCCCATAGTTGAAAATTTTTTACGTTGTCCGTCTAACCTGTTCCTGTTTTAATATTGTTTTCCTTCCAAGTCTCCTGAAAGAGCTTCAGTATTTTTACCTGCCATCTGCACCCTCTTTGTTATTGTTCTTTTTGAGACAAAGTCTTACCTAGCAATATAGACTGGAACTAGCAATATAGACTACACTGGCCTCAAACTGATACAGATACAATACAGATATATTTGCCTCTGCCTCCCAAGTGCTAGGATTAAAGATGTGTACCATATCCCTGACTACCTTTATTTTCTTATAGTATTTTTATGCTTTTACTTTAAAAATTTATTCTTTGACAATTTTATACATGGATCTAATATATTTTGAGCATGTCTACTCCCATTACACTTAGGGGTCTATTTAAGTGCAATGGGAGGAGGAAAATTGAGGGTTTGTTAAGGCAGGAAGGAGAATTGCACAAGACTCAACTTTATGAAGAGGGAGAAGAACCCTTACTAGCTTTTCCAGTGACATGCAGATGGCTAAGACTAAACTGTCTTGCCATCAAAACTTATTTTCTCTAGAAAAATTAAATATAGATACTGCTCCTAGAAATAATCTACAATTCTGGGAGTTTAAATTTGTCCTTTAACTCCCTGCTCCCTAAGGTAGTATTACTATCAGGGATGGAAAAAAATTTTTGTTTTTGATTTATTTTTATTTCTCTTTTTATTATTTTTAATTATGTGTATGTGTGGTTCTGTGCACATGAGTGCAGGTACCTGGGGAAGCCAGGGGTGTTGGGTCCCCTAGAGCTGAATGATTGGTAGCTGTGAGCCACTTAATGTGGGTGCTGGGAACTAATCTCAGGTCGTTTGGAAGAGCTGTATATGCTCTTAAAAGCTGAGCCATCTCTCCAGCTCCTTATTTGTTTATTTTTTAATTAACATGGCTTCATCATGGTATTTCCATATATACTTCTTTCTCCCATTCCCTTGCGACCCCAGGTTTGCGCCCTGTGCACCTCCCACCTCCAGGAGTCTCCTTTCCACTTTCACATCACGTGCATTCTTTTTCTTTTCCTTTTTTTTTTTTTTTTATTTTGAGACAGGGTTTCTCTCTGAAGCTCTGGCTGCCCTGGAACTCTCTCTGTAGACCAGGTTGGCCTTGAACTCACAGAGATCCTCCTGCCTCTGCCTCCTTGTGCTGGGATTAAAGTCACGTGCTGCCATACCAGGCTTGTTTTCTTGTTGGTGGCTGTTTGGACTGGGATGAAATAGTTTTAATTTACATTTCCCTAGTGGCTAAGGCTATTGAACACTTTAAAATGTGTTAGCCATTTGTGGTTCTTCTTTTGAGAACTCTCTGTTTAGTTCCTTAACTATTTATTGATTGGCAGTTTGAGTTTTTTTAAGTGTTTATATTTCTTTATATGTTTTAAATATTAATTCCCTATGTGAAGTGTGGCTGGTAAATTTTTTTCCAATTCTTTCATGTAAGGAAGATTTTTGATAAAAACAATTTGAGCAGTTCTAGCTACAGTTCCCAGCAGGAGCTTTGTGTGTATGCTTCCTAGGCTTGTGTGTGCTGAATCCTCAGTTGTCCTGCTTTCTAGAGTTTCATGCAGGAGCCCTTCCTCTAAGAGCCTAGTCAGAAGCTCTGTCTTCAGGGGTGTGTGTTTCATCTCTTCAGGGTTCTTCTCTGCCTGGGGCTGTGAGAGCTCGTCAGAACAGGAAGATTACTTGCCCACTTCTTTTGGGTTTGGGATTCTCTATCCTTTCCTTAAGATTTCAGGTCTAGAGCCAAGCCATAGTGAGGAACCCCTTTAATCCCAGCACTCAGGAGGCAGAGACAGGAGAAATCTTGAGTTTGAGGCCAGCCTGGTCTACAATTAGTTCAGGACCTTCAAGGCTACAGAGAGCCTGTCTAGAAAACCAAAATCAAAACAAACAAACAAAAAAGATTGCAGCTCTATGTGTATAAGCAGAGACTGCTTATTCGTTTCCTAGCCACCCAGACCTGAATTTTCACACAGAAACTATATTAATTAGAACACTGTTTGGCTGATGTCTTGAGTGTATTTCTAGCTAACTCTCACATATTAGCCCATTTCTATTATTCTGTATTCTACTATGAGGCTCGTGGTTTGTTACCTCTTACTTCCTGAGCAGCTACATGGTGTCTGCCTCCTTCAGCAGCTACATGGTGTCTCCTTGACTCTGCCTATTCTCTCTCTGTCTCTGTTCAGATTTCCCACCTGACTTTACTCTGCTAAACCATTGGCTGAAACAGCTTCTTTATTAACCAATGGTAATAAAACATATTCATATCATAACATACAGAAGGGAATTCTACATCATGTGGAAAATGATGCCTCTGCAGAGAGCTTCATGGATTTACTGTCTTTTTTATGACAAAACTAATATGTTAATACTAAGATAATATTTATCTCTTCTTACTGTTATTTGCTGCTAGTATGCAGTGGAGTTTTTCAGTGACCACATACTGGAGGGTAGACATTATCTTGACAGTATATAGAATGTATGTATATGATATTTTCTGTAGTAGGATTATGACTTAAAAATTTGAAATTAATGTATTTTATTTCTACTATATTCTTAATGAGCAATCTTCAGTTATACATGCTATAATTACTTTATAATTTTAATTATCTAGTAAGTCATTACTTTCAAATCCTGACCATTTGCCTATATAGGTAGAAATACAAGTAAATTTTGTTGGCCTGTTTTGTGATAATATTAAAAAATATTAAAAATACTGTAAAGTTCTGTAAATTTTATCTAAAATAGCTACTTTTGATATTAATACTTTTATAAAGTAAATGAACATTTATAATTCAAATGTGAACATGGATCATTGACTTAAAATATTTTTTTTCTTAGCCACGGCAGCACCATTTAAGTCTAAAAAGGTGTAAGGGTCTGTGGAGATGGCTGAGTCGGTAAAATCCTTGTTGTGCAAGCTTGAGGACCTGGGTTCAATCCCCAGCAACCTCATAAAGGATTAGATATGGAAATGCACATCTGCATTCCCAGTGCTGGAGAGGAAGAAATAGTGTGATCTCTGATCAACAGCTTGCTAGCCAGCCAAATTAGCCAAGTTGGTGAATCCTAGGTTTGTTGGAAAGGGCCTCGAGAAATGGCTCAGTGGTTAAGAACACTTGTTGCTATTGTAGAGAACTCAGGCTCAATTCCCAACACCCGTATGGTGTCTCACAACCATCCATAACTTTAGTTCCAGGAGATCCAGTACTCTTTTTCTTACCTTTGCAGGCACCAGGCATGCATGTACTGCACATATATACATGCAGGCTCATATACTAAAATAAATCTAAAAAAGAAAAAATAAGGTGGAATCTTAGTTTTATAAGAGAAAGCATTTAATAGGGGCTTAATTCATTATCATCATGGTGGGGAGGAAGCATGGCTGCATGAAGGTTTGTGGGACTAGCTGGGAACTTTACATCCTGATCTGTAGGCAGAGACAGACAGACTGGGTCAGTTATAGGCTTTTGAAACCTCAAAGCCCACCTTTAGTGACATACTTCCTTCAACAAGGCCACACCTATTAGTCCTTTCAGACAGTTTCACTCTTTGGTGACTAATTATTCAAATATGAGCCTATTGGGCCATTTTCATTCTAACTACCACTGGTGAAGAACTCATACACATAAACTAAAAACTGGAGATAGTTGAGGGAGACACCTAGTGTATATACATATGTGTGTACACACAGAAGATTTGAGGTTTTTGAAGAAGGCATGGTTGCAGGAACTGCAGATCTGTGTCATTCTTTCTGGCTCATACTGTTCACCATCATAGAGGAATAAATTGGTAAGGAGGTTATAGCATAGCAGAGGAACACCATAAGGAGATTATGGATAGCAGAGGAACACGATAGAACTAGGCTGGCAGTTCACTGAACTAGAATTAACCTACCCCGTCCAGCAGAGAGTCACTGTAGAGAGTTTGTTCCCTATGATATGCAAAGGAGGCATCTCACGGTGAAGAGAAGAGTTCTGAGAATCACTGGAAGGAAGGATGTTGGGGTGGAAGGTCTAAGAGCTGGGAAGATCACAAGTGAAGCACTAGCTGGCACAGGCCTTTTAAGAACATTAAGCAGGTGCCTTCCACCATCAGGAAACAAGACTGATCATACGATTGCAGATGCCTAAGTCAATTGCTTCAACATTTTGTCAGTTTAAAAAAGGAGGAGGAGGCACTTGGGAAACTACTCAGTATAAAGTAGATCATTTGTAGACACACATGTGAGTATATGTGTGTACATGCATGTGTGTATGCTAATAGATGCTAATAAATAATTTTTATGTATGTGTGTACATGTACAGTGCCACAAAGCATGTGTGGAAGTCAGGTTTAGAGGTAGCTTTTAATAACCTAGTCATCTGGCTGGTTCAGGTTTATTTATTTATTTTTAAAGTAAAAATTTTAAAGATCTATTTATTTTATGTATATGTTTCTCTATCTGCACAGATGCCAGAAGAAGGCATCAGATACCATTATAGATGCCTGTGAGCCACTGTGTGGTTGCCAGGAACTGAATTCAGGAATGCTGGAAGAGCTGTCAGTGCTCTTAACTGCTAAGCCATCTCTCCAGCTCCCAGGTTTATTACTTTTAATTAAGTATTTGAAGCTGGGAATGGTGATACATGTCTGTAATCCCTGCACATAGAAGGCTGAGGCCAGCCAGCTCTATGAAAGTTCCAGGCAAAGTAGAGCAGATGGATAAGTACTTGAAAGTAGGTGTTGAAATTTTCTGGACTGTGGATTGAGGCTATAGTCGAGAGAGAGTAATGCTAATGAGGCTTCCTTGAATGTTGGAGTGGAGTGTAAAGTTGATGTGATCTGGGCTGGAGAGATGGCTCAGTGGCTAAGAGCACTGGCTGCTCTTGCAGAGTACACAGATTCAGTTTCCAACAAGTGGTGGTTCACAACCATACATAACTAATTCCAGGAGATTCCATGTCTTTTCTGGCCATCATTGGCACCAAGTGCACAGGTCATGCACACACACACACACACACACACACACACACACACACACACACATAAAACAAACAAGTCTAATAAAAAGTAAAATAAGGTAAAATGAGGCCTGAAGGCTAGATTGCTGACATTTGAAATAGATTAGTGCCGGCTATCCAGCACCACAGGTGTACTTACCCAAGTACAACCAGCTCTGTGGAGACATCTCAGGTGTCAGGGGCTACTCTCAGTTCTACAGCTGTACTGTGCTCTCCAACAAACAGTGAAGCTATTTTGGGGCCTTAGGCTCAGGTCCTGGAGATAGTCTTGGGGTCTGTACAGATAGCAGAGGAGAGAACCAGGCTTTGGAGTTTTGCATTGCTATCATTGTGAGTTGACCATGGGTGAAACAAACCCCTCAGCCTCTGTGTCTTCATCTCTTTGACACCAATGACAGAATTTGCCTATTTTGGGAGAGCCACATTGCTATGTGTGAATGGGAAACCATGAACTGGGTAGTTCTGTGGCTCTATTTCAGGTGTAGTTTTAGCTATGAATCTTCAGGGAGAAAGGTGCTTATTAAGGTGTGCCTGGAGCTTCTCCAGGAGTGGGGATTGACAGTGCAGTAAAGAGTCAATAGGGCTAAAGAGATGGCTCAGCCATTAAGAGGACCAGGGTTTGATTCCCAGCATCCAAATGACCGCTCACAATTATCTGCCACTCCAGTTCCTATAGATCTCCTTCTGGCCTCTGCAGGCACAGACTTACAGGCAGACAAAACATCAGGCACATAATCCACCACCACCACCACCACCACCACCACCACCACACACACACACACAGGGTTTCCCTGTTTAACAGCCATGGCTATCTTGGAACTTGCTTTTTTGACCAGGCTGGCCTCAAACTCACAGAGATCTGCCTGCCTCTGCCTTCTGAGTTCTGGGATTTAAAGGCTTGTGCCCCTACCACCCTGGCCTATAATTTTTTTTTATAAAGTCCAAATGAGTCTTTGAAGTAATCTTTCCAAAGTAGATAAACAGAGCTGGGAACATGGTTCAGTGATAGAATGTTTGCCTTAGGTTCTACCTCCACTACCACCAGAAAGAAGGAAGGAAGAAAAAAAGAAAGAGAAAGAAAGCAGGTTAGGCCGGGCAGTGGAGGTGCACGCCTTTAATCCCAGCACTCAGGAGGCAGAGGCAGGTGGATCCCTGTGAGTTCAAGGCCAGCCTGGTCTACAAGAGCTAGTTCCAGGACAGGTTTCAAAGCTACTGAGAAACCCTGTCTCGAAAAATCAAAAATAAATAAATAAATAAATAAAATTTAAAAAAAAGAAAGAAAGCAGACTGATAAATAAGTCAGTAACTAACCTGTTGCAAGTGGCTGATTAAGTAGTGGATTGTGGTATTGCTGTTACTAATGGAGCTTCCTTGGCCTCTTACACACACACACACACACACACACACACACACAAAGACTTATAGGATGTTGGGGTGTGAGTACATTCTCTGTGCAGAGTGAACAAGGGGCAGGCTGATGCTTGTCTATAGGATCATGTTTGCTTTTTGTGTTGCTTGATTTTCCTCCAGTAATTTAATTAGTAGGTCTTTCCTATTTTGTAAGTCTTTGCTTATGTTAAAATATTGCAGGGTCGCTTGTTAGGTGACCTTTCTGGCAGGCCCTGCAGTGTTACCTGCACATCTTAGTGCTTCATACCTTCTGCTAATGTTCCTTTCAGAATCAGCCCTTTCCCCCTGTGTTTTGAGTTGGGTGTTTGGTTAGTAAAACCTCTTGGAGACTGTTTCCCCCACACACACACTTTTTCTTGTGGATCACTGCTCTGTCCTTTTTAGAATCTTAGTTGTTTTCAAACTCTACACAGTACTATATATATATGTTTTTTTTTGTTTGTTTGTTTTTTTTTTTTTTTTTTTTTTTGGTTTTTCAAGACAGGGTTTCTCTGTGGCTTTTTTGGAGCCTGTCCTGGAACTAGCTCTGTATTCCAGGCTGGTCTCTAACTCACAGAGATCCGCCTGCCTCTGCCTCCCGAGTGCTGGGATTAAAGGCGTGCGCCACCATCGCCCGGCTACACAGTACTATATTGTGTGTGACTTGAGACCAAGATTTTGGTTGTATAGCATACCTTGGAAGGGTAGTCTGACTGGTTTTGTATGAGTCCAGGTAGTGAGGCCTCGAAGTGCTCTGGCTCCTCAGGGAGGTTTCAGAGTATCTACATTCTTTTTTTTTTTTTTTTTTGGTTTTTCGAGACAGGGTTTCTCTGTAGCTTTGGAGCCTGTCCTGGAACTAGCTCTTGTAGACCAGGCTGGTCTCGAACTCCCAGAGATCCGCCTGCCTCTGCCTCCCGAGTGCTGGGATTAAAGGCGTGCGCCACCACCGCCCGGCTACATTCTTGACTTAGACAATTTTCAGATAGAAAATGAGTTTTTTGTTTTGTATTTATTGTAGAAGTGGCATCAGACAGGGTATAGGGCTGAACTATAGCTCAGGTGGGAAGAGTGCTTGCCTGGATACATAAAGCAATGGGTTCTGTCATAGTGTCACAAAAAAAAAGGTGGGGGTACCATGAGAGGTATTTTAAAGGTAGCTTTAACCTCAATAAAGTAATATTAGATGTTAAACCATCTTTGACTCTGAGGAGACAGAAGCACACATGCTGCTCATGTAGTAAGTCAAGCTAAATTCTTTAAGAAAATTGTTTAGGGGCTCAGAGGTTAAGAACACTGGCTGTTCTTCCAGAGGTCCTGAGTTCAATTGCCGGCAACCACGTGGTGGCTCACAACCATCTGTAATGATATCTGGCGCCCCCTTCTGGCATGCAGGCAGAACACTGTATAAATAATAAATCTTTGAAAAAATTTTAGCATTATCTATTTATTGTTTGTACACATGGATGTCAGAGGAACTTGGAAGAATTACTTTTCTTCCAAATGTTAATGCTGTAGTACACGTGTAATAGTCATAGGACAGCTTAAGGGAGTTAGCTTTTTCCTTCTACCATGTGCTTCCCAGGGATTGAACTTAGTCATCAGGTGCTTTTACTTGCAGAACCTCAGACCATTTTTTTTAATTAATAAACTTTATTTATTCTATTTGTTTTTCACATCATGTGTCTCGATCCTATTCAATCCCTGTCCCTTAACATCTGCCTTCCACCCTGCACCCCCTCCCCCAGAATATGAGAAAAAAAATGAAGAAAATAAAATGAGAAGATTTTTCAAAAAAATTTTTTAAAAAGGAAGGGGAAGAAATTAAAAGGCTCAACAGGGAAGCTGCACTGTGACCCCATGAGTCATACAGCGACCCAGCAAGTCATGCCATATATTCCTTGGTCCATATATCTCTATTTGCAAGTGTTTGTTGCAAAGAGTCACGGGTCTGGTTTGAGGCCCCTGGTCTGACCAAATTCTTGGCATATTTGAATAAATGTTGTTTTTTTTTTTCAATATGGTAAAAATATTGGGAAAAAAAACCCACCCCATCACCATCTTGGGAATTGAAAACCTTAGCATCTGGTGCATGTTAAATACCCCCTATACCACTAGGCAATACACCCACCTCAGAAAAGAAATTCTGAAGCTATTTTTTAAGGATTTGTGCTTCTCTAGAACTCTGGACTCTAGGCACTGTTAGGTGTCCTGATTTGGGAAGTAATTTATAGATTCTAATATTGATTTGCAGTGGCATCCAAACCTCTGTGAGATCTGCCTGCCTTTGTCTCCCAAGTGCTAGGATTAAAGTTGTGCACACCACACCCAGCCCCACTGCAGCATTTTAAAATGAGGGTGGTGATTAGGATGATGTTTCTGTGGCGTTCTCTCCCAGCCTTCCTCTACTGTGCAGATGACTCTAGCAATGTAAACTCTGGACCATATGTATAGATAAAATCTGCACACATTGCATCACACATCTGGAGTATCTCCTGAAAAGAGGCTGCAACTGTGGTAGAGTCGGGGGGCAAACTTGACTGATAAAAAGTCTATAGAGGCCCTGTGGAGTTTATCCGAAGGGCAGTGTTTGGAGAACTGCTGTCTCATTCTTATTTCTTTATTTTTTAGGCACCAGTTTGTAGAAAATAATCTAATATTAAAAATGGGCCCAGTGGATAAGCGAAAGGTGAGTCAAGTCCCTGATGTTCTTCATCCTGTGACTTCCTATTGCTTCAGATCAGATCAGTTCTTCATCCTGGGGTCCTGCCATGGTTTGTTGGATATGGCATTTTGGCCTGATCTTTAGAGATCATCTCTAGATTTTATAACTGGGAACACTCAGGCTCTCAGGGAAGCAGTGTGGGCATTTGGAAAACCAGCCTTACGCTCTAGTCACAGGGTATGATTTCTCATGGTCGCACAATGCTCATCTCACTACGCTAAGGTTTCTGTCACATTGAGGAGGATGTATCATTTCTGAGAACCCAGCAAGTAGTCTTTCATTAGAAGATTTGAAAATACAGGAGTTGTTGTTTATTAAGCTTATTTGTTTATTCGTTTTTGAGACAGGGTCTCACTATGTTGCCGTGGCTGTTTTGAAGCTGGTTCTGTAGACCAGACTGACCTCGAACTCACAGAGATCTGCCTGCCTCTGTCTCCTGAGTCCTGGAATTAAAGGTATAGGCCACCACTGTCCTGTTGTTTATTACATTTTATGGACAACGTATAGTGCAAAATATATCAGACTCTGCTAACAAGGACTTCCTAACATCCTTCTTGACTGTGTATACTCTGGAAGTGAGAATCTCCATCAAAGTGAACTGAGGCCTGGCCTGCCAAGGCCGGACTCTGTGCCTGAGAGAAGCTGAAGGATCAGGGGAAACTACAAGCTATCCATCGATGGGCATATTGTGAGCTAAACAGCAGAGACCCACACTTGTCTTTTCTTGATATAAGATGCTGGGCTTAGGTTGAGGAGGAAGTGTCTTAGGTGAATGGACAGCTGGCAGTCACTATGCCCTGCATTACTTATAAGTTAGTCTCATCTGTGCCTTGATCAGTTTGTTTATTTATTTGTACCAGGGTTTATTTGCAAGACGACGGCAGTTATTACTCACAGAAGGGCCACATTTATATTATGTTGATCCTGTCAACAAAGTCTTGAAAGGTGAAATTCCATGGTCACAAGAACTCCGACCAGAGGCCAAGAATTTTAAAACTTTTTTTGTCCACACGGTGAGTTTCTCCCTATAAGGCCTCTGATTGTAGTGTCACCACAGGCTTCTGCATCTCGGTTGGAAGTGTCCCTTGCTTTGGCCAAGGAAGTATCTAGGGTCATGTCAGCTTCCTGTGTGTGTCTCAGAGACCTGTATGAACAACTTAGGCCTGAAATGGGTTAGGAGATGATACTCTGTTTTGATTTTTGCTTTCGGTAGGTCACCCACCCATGTACTTAGTTTCTGTACTTGTAGAAAGAAAAAGCCCACTGTACCCACAGGCTTTCAAACAGTGCTGACAGCATTTACAGCAAGATAGGCTGGGTGGGGACGGGACTCCCTGGAGGACATCAGATGCTCTGTCTTTGCAGCCTAACAGGACGTATTACCTGATGGATCCAAGCGGGAATGCTCACAAGTGGTGCAGAAAGATCCAGGAGGTTTGGAGGCAGCGGTACCAGAGCCATCCAGATGCCGCTGTGCAGTGACGTGGCCTGCGGCCGGGCTGCCTATCGCTGCCAGGACACCTGCCCCAGCGCGGCTCGGCCGCCACCCAGGACGCTTCCAGACCACCTGCCAACCATCTCAAGGAGAACATGGATGGTGGAAACCTTGCAGCTTTTTTATTTAAAAGAAAAGGAAAAAAAGAACCCAGCCACACAAAGAACAAAACAAATAACCAACAAACAGGAATTCAGGGTCGCTTTGCTTGCTCTCTGTGCTGTGTGGTGGCTTCCATGTGCTGCTGTGGCCATGGAGACCCAGCTCCTTGCACGGTAGCTCAGCTTCTGCCCAGACCAGTGACCAGATTTGGCATCACCAGCCCCTCCTAGCATCCACAGGAACTGCATGCCTGCTTCTACCCTTCCCCACCTGATAAACACAGCTCCTGCTGTAACTGAGGGACCGGGTGTATCTGGCTCTCCTTCATCAGAGAGCCTCTTTACTCTGCTGGGTTGATCACCAGCTCACTGTGGGTACAGGGCTCTTAGCTTGTGTGTGTACCTCCTTCCTTGAGTCCCTTATATGGCCCTAGAGATGTGGTCAGGTATGTTTCTGATGACAGAATTTCTGTGGTTCCTGCCCTACCATAGGCAGGCTGCTGTGGTTACAGTCTGCTCTCATTGGGCTCTGCTCTAGCATTCCACTTCCTAGCAGTTCATCCAGGGAATGAGGCACCAAGCACGTGTCCAGCAGGGGTGCTGTCATACCAGCATCTAGATAACACCAACTAGATCACTATCGGGTACAGAATCCTGCCCTGACCTGGACAAGACTGGAGCTCCCATGTGGAGGAGTGGTGTTCAGGCCTTCCTGGGAGTTTCTGCATACGTTTCATGTGTAGGCCACATGCTCTGTGAGACAGGGACTGAGAAAATCCCAGGTTGTGTGCCAATCTCCTGCCCGGTCTCTCAGCTAAGCTCAGTTTTTATATCTCTGTTGAAAATCTGAAAGCCTTTTCATGTTGCTTGGTCACTTGGTACCATAAAGCATGGGCCTTGCCTGGAAAGAATGTTACCACTGTCTAGCTCATAGGGACAGCCCACCCAAGCCTGAGCTTGCCTGTGCTGGCATACCCTGATGCTGAGTTGACAGTGTTTTGTTTTGTGATACAGATGGCCTGGTTGGCTGTACCTCTCTCTGACTAGGATATCCCTAATGGGTGACCCTTGGTATCTAGTGGGGAAAAATAGGCACCTGCCTTCATAGATTGCTCACAGGAACACCTCTGACTCCCATGTTGTGAAGGCAGCAACAATTTTGCCATTTATATAGACTTTCACAAAGGCACTCCAAAAATGCCCACACAGCAGTTACCCCTGTCCACAGTGACCACCTGTGGGCCAGGTTACCCAAACTGAGAGGGGAAAAATTCTGTTTAACAATAAGAGTGGTTCTTTCAAACTGGGTGGAGTGTAGATGAAAAGCTCACCATCATGCCTTGGCAGGGGTGCTGGATGGGAGCAGACTTTGCTATATTGTATGATAAGAGCTTTAGGTGACCAAGGAGCAGGTGTCAGGACCACACCTGCCCCTTGGACCCAGGGAACAGATAGCTTAGCACGCTATCAGCCTGTGAGTGGAAGTAGACACTTTTTTTCCTGGTTTTTGAAGAACCATGTTAGCCAAACTTGGCTGTCTTCTCCTTAGAGTCCTGTTCTTGCTCATGCCTTGTGGCTATTTAGCCCTCAGTATCCTGTGCCCTGTGTTTGCACATATAAGAGTGGCTTCCTGGTTGTCACATGCATGTAGATACAGGGAGAGGTATCTCTGAGGACACTTAACTACAGGGGACCATTTGGGGCTGAGGCGTGGCTTAAGTTAGAACACCTGGCTGGCTTATGGGAGAGTCCTCTGTTGCTTTCTCCCCTGGAGAGCAACGCTACCTCCTGGGCTTTACCAAGTGCCATCCTAACCTCTAAAATTAGGGTTTAGCTGATCTGGTAGTGGGTGGCCATGATGACTGCCCTATGCTGCAATAGCTGAGCTCTTCCCAGGTCACCTTTATATCCTTACTGCCCTCTTTTCCTTGATATTTTTTTTTTCCCTTTAAGAACCATGTACATTCTTTCTTACCCTGGCTTATATCACTTTCGGTTTTTTCCACTCATCCTTAGAGCCGTCACCCAGTGTGCAGGTGCCTTACACTGTAGGACAGGATGTGGGTATCAGTTTGTACAATTTTGTCTGTGTGTGTGTGTGTGCGTGTGTGTGTGTATAAAAGCAAATGGGGGAATCTATCTAAGGAGAGAAAGAAATGTCTCATTAGGAGCTCCAGAAGTCATGTGAATGGTAAGAATGAATAGAAAGTTGAAGACTGTCCTCTGGCTTCTCACAGTGAACTGTACCTCACTGCCCACTAGCCATGCCTTTTCTTGGTGTCACAAATGAAGTTGAGCTTGAATAGGTTATTTCTACCTGTTTTTCTGTGCCCCGGCTGGGTAGTGGACATATCCATGTAGCTAAACTCTAACCTAGTAGATGCAGTAAAAAACCACTTTGAGAAAGATGACTTGTGTTAGGCTGGTAGAAACTGCACCTGCTGCAGCGCTCTTTGGGCTAAAAACCCTAGTGTTGTGATCCAAGCTTGAAGTAACCTTGCAGATAGCCAAGTGTGGCACAGACTCCTAGTGCCAGCAACGGGGCTGTAGGTGATTGTGTACTTTCTTAAAAGTAATGTTTTCTGAAAGTAAAAGAAAAAAAGAAAGGCCCATTATTCAGAGACCACTGTGAGCATTTTGATGTAGATCCTGCTTTTCCCTGCCCAACTTTTTGTTGTTGTCATTGTTGTCCCAGTGCTGGGAATGGAATCAGGGCCCTCAGAAGTGCTAAGCAAGTCCTCTACCACTGAGCTACACCCTTAGCCCTTGTTTGCTTTTTAAACCAAACTGGGAACATACGACACACATCATTTTGCATCCAGCCTTTTCTCTTGACATTTTTTCCCTTAAGCATTTCTCTATACCACGAGCAGTTCTTCAAAAGCATGTTTTTAATAATTGTGGACTCAAATGGTTGGTTTGTAAGTTATCCAACTGTCTCCCTGTTGTAAAACATTCAGATCCTTTTGGTTTTTTTGTTATTGGTTTGTTTGTTTGTTTTTGCTATTTAAATAATGCTCTGGTGAATATAGTTACGTCTTTGATTTTTACCCTGAGTTTTTTCTCTCATATGCCTGCAAGTGGTATTTTTGGGTCAAAGAATTTGTTCATTTCATAGCTGTTCCTCCTCTTTGGTCTGTTTAGATGCTCTGAGTTCCAGTAATAAACCCTCCCTCATGTCCTACAGATTTTGATCACATCAGTTCCTGCTAAGCTGTGTATTCCCAAGAAAGTTTGACTATGACTGCTCTTTTTTTTTTAATCTAAAATGTCATTAGTGCAGATCCATTTGTGTCAAATTTTTCCAAAAGCCCAGTTTCTTCATTTTCATTGCAAGAATCTGGTCATGCATGTTACTTCTCTTCCATCATTGCTGCTATGGCTTCCAAGAGCTTGGTGATATTTTCAGAATCCTGTACTTTGTGTGTCCACAATGGTACTGAATCTGCTTCTGCACAGTCAGCAGAGATAAAGTGTTGAACTGACCTTGCCACATTCTTAATGGGTAATTCGTAATTATGTTTATAGACTCAGAGAGTGCATTTGGCCATCTTGGGATCAGTAGCAAAGCAGAGTAGCAAAGCTCTAATTGAAAAAAAACCATGTAGATGATTGGGTTTTATAAACGTACAGTTGTGAGTGTCCTTGCTCCACCCCCCACCCCCCCAGATTAGCAGTTCGGGAGAGTGCAGTGGCCAGACTTTCTCATTGCAGAGGATGGGTATTCCAGCTGATGCTTATGTAAACCTTCCTGTGTGCTGCAGGTAATTATGGTCTTTGAATAAAGCCCACACACCCAAATTGGGTTGTATCTGTTTTGTGGGGCCTCTACTTGGAAACATGAAGTAAAGATTTGAAGTAAAGTATGGCACCATACTCAGTGTTACCTGATTCTACCAGATTGTAGGGCTCGAGATGTGTGAAAATCAGCTCCCCGCTTTCTCATGCCTCAAGACTTCTCCCTACTGCTCCATAGACTCTGGGTGCTTATAGCTGAGACTTAGGAGACTGTAGCAACTCATGAGTATGGTGAAGATACCATGTTCCTAGAGATGTTGCAGTACACCCTTTCCATTTTTTTATTGCAAAACCCAACATAAACTGACTCCAGTGGGGGTAGCACCTCTTAGGTACAATGTATGACAAGGGCCCTGGCATATTAGATGGGACTGAGACCACTCTCAGAGCCTCTGACGATAACTGGCATCTGGCCTAACACTTAAGGGTTATAAGTCAGAATGGTTGTGGAAAAATGGCCTAGGAAGGAAGCTGTTTCTGTCAAAGCACCTCTGCAGTGGTAAGCAAATGAATTAACCAATGTGAATACCTGGAAATTCCCTGTATCTGAATGAAGAATTCAAACTATACAGAAGGTTTTACAAAAGGCAAATTTCTCCCTCCTCATGTCGTCCAGCCTAGTTTAATCATCTGGGTTAGTGACTACAAGTGAGTCATTGTGCAGGTAAAAGCCTCCATTATGACCATTGTTTGATTGGACATTGGCAAATTAAACAGTATTTAGAGCCGCTGCGGCTGTTTCATAGCCACATACAGTAGGATGAATCAATAGTCTACTGCTGTCGTTCAGGTTGGTGGCAGTCAGTTAGAACATGTGTAATATTCTCTACCTGGTCTGTAGCTGTAACTGTGATGTACAGGCAAAGCAAAAATTAAAAATACTTATGGAAACAGATAATGCAATGATACTAGGATATACACTTTTGTATTTTTATTCTTATATAAGGTTATTTGCTGGCTATTGTCGGCCTCTAGTTCAGTCTGTTATTTAAATTCTAATATATGAATTATTTGGATTGAATTCATGTTTGGGGCCACGTTGTTGTATGTATTGATGTACAGCCTTGAATGTGAATAATTATTGTAAACTATATTTTACAACTTTTTCCTGGCTTTATTATATAAATTTTCTATTTGGTCATGGTTTAATCATATAATTTAATGAAACAATTTTTTCTTTTTTTTTTTTTTCAAATATCTGTGCTTTAGATGTAATTACCGGATGATGGATTTCCCTCGTATGCTCGGTAGTCTTGTAATAAAAGCATGTAGAGTGTATATGTTCGACGTCCTGGTTCCTCTTTTGGCTGGCGTTGGGGCGGAGCCAGTGCCGAACCCCAGGGTCCCTTAGAAAACTCAAGGCTCGCCTGACCGGAAGTGGTTGTCGCCGGCCTGCTTTTCGAGCCGGAACTTCCGTCTTGCACATCATGCCTGGGCGGGCACTTTACTGGGGTGGACCTATGGGCGGGACGACTCGGAGGACTGTATTAAAGAACGCTTCCGGAGAAGGGGCACTGTGGCGGGGCTTGTTGGGATCATGGCGGAGAATCACTGCGAGCTGCTGCCACCGGCTCCGAGCGGCCTCGGGGCGGGGCTGGGGGGTGGCCTGTGCCGCCGCTGCAGCGCTGGGCTCTGTGCCCTGGCACACCGCCCCAGTGGCGTATCCAAGTGGGTCCGGCTTAATGTCGGCGGCACCTACTTCCTCACCACCCGGCAGACGCTGTGCCGAGACCCGAAGTCTTTCCTGTACCGCTTGTGCCAGGCGGACCCCGACCTAGACTCTGACAAGGTGAGGGCCTCGTGGGTCAGCGGGGGGCAGGCCGCCCTCGTCGCCTTCCGCGGCACACACCTCCACACCGAGGGCATTCAGAGGAGCGGGCACTCTGAGCCCAGCGTCCTGGGCCGGAGAGAGGATGGCACTCTCGTGCCCATCTGCCTCAGCCCTCAGATTAACAGTACTTCTCTCCCTCGCCTCGTCTTTCATGCTCTTCGGTCGAGAAGGACCGGCTTTACGGTGGCACTAGTTTCTTTCTTCTCCCTAGATTCTTTTGCCCAGGGTGTGTGAACACCACCGCCCCAGCTATTTGTTGGCTTTGGAACCTGAGAACCCTTTGCATTCATCTGGTCTTTTCACATTCCAGACGTTTAAATTAACGTAGGCCATGGGAGTTGACACAGTGGCTGCCTTTTTCCCAGTGACTTGCAGAGTTTGTGCTCCATCCTTTCCTTCTCATCCATAATATGAAGGGGCTCTGAAGCTCTTACAAGGTACCGCCTGAGTAAAAATGGTCCAAAGTGTCATTTTACTTCCGATATATGAATTATGTGTATCATGTTTGGGGCCAGATGTAGAAAAATCTTAGGACTGACTAAGAGAGACAAGGTATAGAATCCTTTTCGATCTGCTTTCCAAATTTGGTTTCTCCACTGCCTTTCTTTGCAATAGGGTAGGAATTTTCCAGGTTAGTTTGTAGTTTATCTTATGTTTAATTAAATACTAATACTGTTATGCCTGTGGTAATGGAAAGTATTTCGATTACAAGAGTTGTGTGGAATAGTGCATAACTGATACCTCAGAACTCTGCAGTATTGAAACTTAGAAAAAAAAATAGTTTTCTCCATTTTCCCCATAGGCAGTTTATGAGCCTTATACTAACTTTGTGAGTTTTCTGGTTGAGTCTACATGATAGCACCTGACTTTGTGCCTTCATAGCCCGGAAGCTGCTGCTCAGGAGGCTTTACCCGAAAGGTTAGGAGTCCATTTCTCCTCAAGAGGCCTGACAGAACATCTCCTCAGTGTGGTCTAAGAATTGAGTCGCTTCAGAATAACCAAGAAATTAGGGTTTGAGATAATAGAGTGTTAGTCCCTCACAAGCCTTCTCCCAGCTGTCCCCATTTCTGAGTTAATCAAATCTTTTTACTTCTAGAGAACTGACCTTCCAGAAAATCACCAAAGTCTCCAGGATAGAAAGAGGCTTTTGTTAACTGGGTTTTCTTTTTATAGTGAGAGTGTATGTTTTATTATTGATTTTCCAAACAGTGAGTGTTTATAACCATTTTTGTCTTTAGTATTCAAGTGTTCCTGCCTTGTCTATTTAATCGGATTTTAAGTCAGCCTTATCCATTGGTTTTTAGTGTCTGCCTAATTTCAGCACTGGAACAATGGCTTTAGAGCTGTTTCATTTTAGCGTTAAGTCAAATCGATGTCTTCATTTTACTGATACTTAAGATTACTTTATAAACTACTCTTTATTGGGCCGGTGACATGGCACCTGCTGCCAAGCCCGACAATTTAAGTTGAGTCTCTGGTATCCACGAGGTGGAAAGTAAACTGACTCTTGAAAGTTATACTTTGAACTGGGCAGTGGTGGTGCACACCTTTCATCCCAGAACTGGAGAAGCAGAGGCAGGCTGGTCTCTGTGTTTGAGTCCAGCCTAATCTACAGAGTATGTTCTAGGACAGCCAGGGCTATACAGAGAGACACTGTCTCAAGTTAACCAAAAGGAAAAAAAAAAGGCTGGAAAGATGGTTCAGTGATTAGAAAAGCTTTGGCTGATCTTTCAGAGGACCTGGGTTTAATTCCCAGCACCCACATGGCAACTCACAACCGTCTGTAACTCCAGTTTTAAGAGATCTGACACACCCAACAGATAAATATGCAAGCAAAGCACCAATGCACATAAAAGCAAATCATTAATTTTTTTTAAAGTTCTATTCTGACTTCTAAATAAATACACCATTATGGTACTTGTGTGCCCACACACATACACACATGAATGAATGAATGAATGAATGAATGAATAAATAAATAAATGGATGTGTGTATGTGTGTTTGTATTTTCTTTACTGCAACGGGAGATTCTCTATCAGAATGTTTTAGTTGATTTTTTTTTTAATTTATTATTTTAGAGCTAGAGAGTTGGCCCAGTGGTTAAAAACACTCATTGCTCTTACAGAGAATCCAGATTGGGTTCCCAGAACCCCTCATGTGGCTCACAGCCATCTCTAACTCCAGTTCTAGGGAGACTGACCCCCTCTTTTAACTCCTGGGTACCAGGCATACATGTAGTATATGTACATGCAAACACTCACACACTTAATGTGAAATAAATCTAAGCTTTATTTGTCTTAAATTACATTCGATTTCTAAAGTTTAAAAGCACAATTCAGAACATAGAAGTAGTATAACAGTACTCAGGCATGACAGAAAACCACCGTAATTCTAGCATTGTGGGGCGCAGCAGAAGAATTGGGAGCTACATAATGGGTTGAGGCTAGCCTAGGCTACAAGGACTCTATCTCCAGAAAAAGAGAGCAGATGCAAACTTGGTACCATGGTTGATAGTTTTAGTCATAAGTTTCTAGAAAGAGTAATTCTAATTCACATTAGTCATGTATGTTATTAGAGTATTCAAATAAGAAAATCTATTAAGTGTTCTGTGTTCTCTCTACCCCCTCTACTGGGTTCTGACGAAAAAGTCTCCCAAGAGATTCCACCTTAATTAAATCCTAAGGAGGAGGTTAAAAAGAAGGGGTGTTAACAGATGGAGGCCATTAATTACATGATGGAAGATAAACAGGATGTTGATTCACGTGGAAAGATCTCAAGCTCTGACCTCATAGTTAAGATCAAGGAAAGAATACCTGGCAGATACTTCTAGAGTTGAACTTTAACAGGGACCTGGTGGAAGGTTCCCTTTCTGGTATTTATTTGACTGGTGGGGTTTTTTGTGGGTTTTGTTTTTGTTTTTTCGAAACAGGGTTTCTCTGTAGTTTTGGAGTCTGCCCTGGAACTAGCTCCTGTAGCCCGGGCTGGTCTCGAACTCACAGAGATCCGCCTGCCTCTGCCTCCCGAGTGCTGGGATTAAAGGTGTGCGCCACCACTGCCTGGCTTTGACTGGTGTTTATTGAGTGCTTAACTTTGAAGAATGTGATGCCCAGATGGGACTTGAGTTAGGAAATTTAAGGGAAGATGTTCCCAAGAAACTTTCTAGGAACCTTCTGGGTTTCACAGGGAGAACACCAAAGACAGACTGTTGTCTGGGGTACCAGGGCTGTGAGTTACTACAGGGAAGTAAGTTTCTAGAAGACTTTCCAAAGTTGTTGACGGACAGACTGCTAGGGATAGTAGAGAATGCAAACACTCAAGGCTTGCTTGACTGTCCTCAACCTCACAGCCGGTCTTCTAGGCTATACCTGTTCCCCATGTCCTCAAAGCCCAGGGTAGGACTTAACTACCCTGTATCCTAGACCTTTGACCTCTTATTTCATGGACCAACTCTGAGCCCACTGCTGCCATGCCATGGAAGTTCTTTCTCTAGACAGCCTGAGTGAATTCTCACTTTCTCTTGGGACATCCTCCTGCGGGACTATGGCTGTGTTATGCATTTGAGCATCTGCCATTGTGTGTCATTTTCTCTCCAGTGTTGTCTTTGGGGGCGGGGCGGGTATGAGACTTCTAAGCTGCCCATGGAAAGTGCTTTGCAAAGGCTTGATATTTGACCCATTTTGATTATGTTTCAGCATCCCATAGCATGCCGAAACAGTTGTGTGTCACTCACCTGGCCTCTGACTTAGTGTGACCATGCTTCAGGAGGAAAAGGGAAATGGCACATACTGTGTGTTCGGAAGCTATCCTGAACTAGAGTGTTCTCTCTCTGACTGAGCTGGATCTAAGGAAAACTGCTAGGCACATGAACTTCTGCCCTTGGAACAGGGCCACTGTCCCAGCTTTGAGGTTGGAGATATAGTTACACCACATGGGTCTTTGGAAATAATGTTTGCTACAACCAAGCCTCTATACAGTTCTCTGTATCCGCTTTGGGTGCAGTTGGTGCTAGTGAATTTTAGGGTTAGAGAGATAGCCAAGGGATGGGATGCAAGCATCTTTGAATTAGTTGCTTGGCAAGAGAAGTGGGGATTACTTAGGGTATAAATGGCAGGTGTTGTTCTGTGTAACTAACTCAGAGAAACTGGCCACGAGCATCCTGTGTGCTGGGCAGAGTTGCATTGGTCTCAGGCTGCGAGTGGGCATGGGAGGCATGGGTGTGCTTTACTCCTACAGTGCTTTACAGATGTGGCTCAGTGCATTCTTGGCCCTGATGCATCTTGGTCTTGGCTTTTGCCCCCTTTACAGTGGATGCTTGTTCTTACTATGTCTGGTCTCCTCTGTCGGTGTGCCTCATTCAGAAGCCCCTTGGTCCTGAGCAGGTCAAGTGAGCTTGTCATTGCATGAGGAGTTGGATCTTTCTGAAGAGAGCTTGTCTTTGGGAATCCTCTGAGGCATGGGGTGGGGGGTTGGCTGGCAGGTGCAAAGCCATTGTTTCTGTCCGCTACTAATGTAGTTGGGTTGTCCTTCTCCAGATGACAGTGCCACCCACCATCTCTCCCACATCACATGTTCCTAGAGCGTGGAGCTTATTTATTCCGCTGTGGGTGGGGTATTGGGTGCTTTGGTTCCAGATAGTTGAGGAGAAGAGAATAAGGCCGCAGTACTGACCATCCAGCCTTCTCAGAGTGTGTGCCTTCTGTTCCCAGGAGCAGAGGCTTAGGGGTAGCAGCTGTCTGCTGCTCCTCAGGCATCAGTGCAGTTCACAGCCGTCCCTCTGCATGCTCTGGGCTACTAGCCAATGGGAGGGTCTGTAAGGCTGAATGCCAGCAGGCTGACCCCATTCAGGTGCAAGCTGACTCTCATTAGGTCTTGATTAGGGGCAGCTGTGGGAAGGAGCGGGCTGCCTGGTAAGGCTCTGCATTTTCTTGTAAGATGCTTGATGAATCCAAGCTTAGGAGAGACAACTATGGAGCTTTGGGACAGCACCCAGTACCCATGGAGCTGACTTTAAGGTAACCACAAACATCTTAGGGTAGGATGTGCCCCCAGCGGCCTCACTGCCCTTGTTCTGATGGGTTCTTGCCTCCTTGGCACTTGGGCTCTACACTTTTTGTTTTAGTTTCTGCAGATCAGGCCTGGGTGGCCAGCTCCTCACTGACTGTGGGCTAAGGTGATTTTTTTTCCCAAGCAGATGAGGGACAGTAAGTGCCACTGGGGGCTGGATAATCTTTAATGAGGGGAGAGAAGAGGAAAAGCTGAGGGTCTGCTCTTTGAGCCTAGCAAGACGGTAAAGAAGAGTTTTTATGCTGTTTGCCTTCTGGCCACATGTGAGGAGAGTAGAGGCCACCTTGGAACAGATGGCATTTTAGCAGCTTTGGAGATTGCTGAGGGAGTTTACGGTTGAGGTGTGAACTCCTGGTTGGGCTGTCCTGGCCACAGTGCCCTGGACTACCAACATATTAGCCAGAATGGAGATGCTGGTGTGTGGGCTTGAAGTCTGTGGAGCCAGGAAAGACTTCCTTTAGGCCCACCTGGTCCGGATCCTTCTCAGTGCTTACATCTCCTGTCTCTCTAGCTGATGATGGCAGTAGACTGTTAAATACACTCTCGCTGTCTGGAAGGAGGCAGTGTGTACTGGAGGTTGTGTGGGGCTCTTGTGTCTCCAGTGTACCAAGTGGGGAAACCATCTGAGAAAACCTGGGGATGGATGACCCCTGCTATGGTAATGCAGATGTTCCTACCAGGTGGTGGGAAGTGTCTTCTTCCTAGAAAAGCTCCTGTCTTCTGAATCAGTAGGACCCCACAGTGACCACAGCTCAAGGAACCTGCCCTGGATGAATTCCAAGCATGCTGACTCCATGAGAAGACTCGGGAGCCTCAGTCTTGGGGTCCAGTTCACAAATCTCACATCTCGCAAGCTTTGCTGGTGTCCTCAGTTTTAGTTTCCAGCTAGGGGCAGAAGTCATGAATGTCTGTGGCAGGGCTACTTTCCTCAAGTCATGACTCAGAGCTCTCCCGGGGTATGGTCAAGGCCACACAAGTGTCGCAGTGATGGAGAGCCCTAGCAGACCCTCACCCTGCAGTCTCATCTAGGGGTCTGGCTTCTGTGTTTCCCTGTGTTTTAGTGGCCGGGTGAACTCCTGGCAGCATGGGTGCCCCAAGAAAAATGAAATGAGTGTTCTCCTCTCCTAAACTCCGGTGTACTGGTGGGGAGGGGTTGGGTGTGCGGGGAGGGGCTGGCGTACAGTAACAGGCCCGGGAAGCAGGAGTCTCGAGTCTGGCCTCACTCTACAAATCTGTGAGTCTCTTACAAGCCTCCTGGGTCTCTGGTCACTGGTATCCTCACTGCAGTTGGTGAATATCTAAGATCTCTTCTGGGATATTTGTAAAGCAAAGCAAGAAAGTAGAAATAAAGGTTTGTGTGTGGATGTGTCACCCGAAATGGGGAATTTCAGAGTAAAATCTAAGCATTTGTAATTAGGTTGATTGTGTGTGTGTTGGCGCGCACAAAATTCAGTGCATTTGTCTTTTGGTTGGTGGAGTAGGCTTCCAGATTCAGTGCATAACACTCTGTTCTGAATTCTAATCCTCTTCCTGGCGGTGCCTTTTCCCTTCCACGGGGATAGGTGCAGGTGCGTCTGAACCTTGAGAGTGACACTCTGCAGCTGCATCTTCAGCTTAGGGTCTTGCCTGAGGCGTAGTGATTTTGACACTTGTCTGCATGCTATTTTCAGAATCATGAGGCTGTGTTAGGGTCATGCCCTAGAGGACAGCCACAGCATGGGACTGTGTTACGATTGGATGACTAATAGCCTGCCTCTTACTAGGTCTTTCCCCACCAGAGACAGTTGCTTGAGACAAGTTTGTTTCTGGAGGTGGTTTTCCACTCCTTTGAAAATAGATTTGTGGAGTTAGGCCTCCTGGGAGCATATTTGACTTGGGCCTGGCCTGGCCTGGCCTTTGCCCGTTTGCTCCTGGGAAAGATGTCCATGGGCAGATCCCTTGGCAAGGCCAGGGCACCCACCTCAGAGGCCTGACTCCGGGTTCCTTCTGCAGGCTTGGGGCTCAGCCTCCACATTATGCCCACTCAGTGCCAACTTGGGCATTAGCAACCTGTCTCGCATATGTGGACTGCTGGTGTGTTTGCCTGGGGGAAGTTGGCTTTCATGTAATGTTCAGAGCTAAGTCCAGTGATCCCTTTTTTATGCCTTTGGAGAGAAATGTACATAGTTCCAGTCAGTGCTGCCACAAGTAGGTCAGACACAGATTCCCCGAGAAGTGGGGAAGGAAGGGTTTGGCGAGACAAATGATTGTCAAGAGAGCAGTCGTAATTCTGGTGCATTTATGGAAAAACAAAACCTACTCACCATACCAACACAGCAGAGGCTTTCCCCTAAATCCTGGTGGGACTAAAGAGAAGAAGAGACAACAAAGACCCCAATGCCGTGTTGTGACGGCTCCCCGGCTGCTCTCTGAATGCTGGATTCAGGAGAGCCTACCTTCCACATTTCGAATGCTCTTGGCATAGGTGACACTGTAGGCCCAGCTTCATTTGGCCCCACTTGCTGTAGTCAACATCTTAATAGTCCTCTTGGGGACTGATATGGAGGTGCATGCTTTTAATCCCAGCACTCAGGAGGCAGAGACAGGTGGATCTCAGTGAATTAAAGGCCAGCTAAACCTTTATAATAAAAAGATATTGTCTCAAAAATTAATAAATAAAAACTCAACTGATTTTACGAGTGAACTGAGGCTTGCATTTGGATTGTTTGTTTTGTTTTCAAAGCCAGAACTTCTCTGTGTAACAGCCCTGGGTATGTAGACCAGGCTGGCCTCAGACTAACAGGGATCCGCATGCCTCTGCCTCCTGATTGCTGGGATTAAAGGCGTGCGCCACCACACCTGGCTTGTGTTTGGATTTGTGTTTGCTGGGTTTCTCTATTTCTGTGTTAGAATGGAGGCCCTGAGCTTCATTGCCAGCACTGGGACATGCAGTGCTGGAGGCTCATTCTTGTCAGCCGTCCATCACACTCCTGCAAACACGCGAATGTCCACTGCGAACCCTCCGCAGCGTTACCATGTGTGTCATGGAGGAACTATGGGATACTGGGCTTGGCCTGGGCCCTTACGGTGGAGTTGAGATCTCACACAGACAGCTGCTGGAGGATTTGGTGTGAGTGGTGCTCATATCCACTCCCCCTTTCTTCTTACTCTGGCCTCCATATCTGCTCAGGCAGCTGACCTGCTTTAAGGAAGTAGCCAGCAGAAGCAGCTTGCCAGATAGCTGAGACGATGCTTCTGGGAAGTGATCCTCTACTTCCCCTTGATTCCTGGGAGTGTCTAAGCGTGAGCCTAGACTCTGGAGTTTTAGAGAGATTATGAATATTTTAAAGAGACTGGACTTTTTTTTCCTTCCCTGAGACAAGATTTCTCTGTGTAACAGCCCTGGCTGTCCTGGAACTTTGCTTTGTAGACCAGGCTGGCCTCGAACTCACAAGAGATCTTTCTTCCTCTGCCTCCTGAGTGCTGGAGACTAGACTTTTTTTTTTTAAGATTTATTTATTTATTATTTATAGTGTTCTGTCCACATGCATGCCTGCAGGCCAGAAGAGGGCACCAAATCTCATTACAGATGGTTGTGAGCCACCATGTGGTTGCTGGGAATTGAACTCAGGACCTCTGGAAGAGCAGCCAGTGCTCTTACCGCCAAACCATTTCTCCCAGTCCGGAGACTGGACTTTTAAAGTTTCGATTTTTAAAGATTGGGCCTTTCAAAGTTTGGGATATGTTTTATATTGTGATATTGATATTACTGACATCTTGGGAACAACAAGAAAGGAAAGGTTATGGTTTAACTATGTTTTTCTGTCAGATTGATAACTGGTCAATTGTGTTGATTAATTGTATCAGCTTGCCATAGTCTAGAATCATCTGGGAAGAGGGAACAATTGAGAAGTTCACCCATCAGATTGGCCTGTGGGCCAGCCTGTGGTTCGTTTTCTTAATGATTTCATTAAGAAAACCATCATTTCTCAGCAAAATGATGTGGGAGAGCCCAGCTCACTGTGTGGTCCAGGGTGCTACAAGAAGAAGGTGAAAAGCCATGGAGAACAAGCCAGAAAGCAGCATTCCTCCATAGCTTCTGTATCAGCTCCTGCCTCGAGTCCTGTCCAGACTGGGTTTCTTCTCTGACATCCTTCAGTGATGGACTGTGATGTGGAACTGTACACTGAAATAAACCCCTCTGGACATAGCCCAGTGAGGGTCACTGCCCTGCCTGGTCCTGTAGCTTTGCTTTCAGGCCTGTGCCATTGCTTTTCCTTGATAGCTCCCTGTTTTCATTTCCAAGGTGTTCTGCCCTGCCGTACTCAGTACAGGCTACCTTCCCTGGGTGGCCAGGGGTCCTGATGCTGGCCAGGGGCTTCACACATAAGGCTATGTATGTTCACATAAGGCTACATATGTGTTCAGGTTCTGTTACTCATCTTGCCCTCCAGCCTGGCTCAGCAAAATATTTGAACTACTTTGGTCTTGTTTTTCTGGAAGTCTCCACATCTAATGTGCTTCTTTACTGGATGCAGAGGAAGGTTCCTGACAAAGTACATATCTTGCCCTTCCTTTGTGACTGGGTTTTAGGAAAACAGGGCATTGGGTTCCATGCACAGACAACTGCCTAGAAGAACCTGAAGCTGTAAGAAGGTTCCTTGGGCCCGGCGCTGGTTGCACACGTTTAACCCAGGAACTCAGGAGGCACGGGCAGGCAGATCTCCAAGTTTGAAGCCAGCCTGGTCTCCAGAACAAGTTCTAGGATAGCCAGGGCTATAACAGAGAAGCCCTGTCTCAAAACAAAATCTTGAAAGGTTCCTTGGGCTGCTGTTTCCATGTTGCCGTGTCTGGAACTTGTAGCTAAGTCTTTAGTTTGTGGTGGTGAGCCCTCAGCTCTAAGATGGGGAGACACTAGGCAGAGTACACCCCTTGGTTAGTCATTCACATTGTGGCCAGGATCTCACTTAAACTACTCTGAGGAGGTGTTGTCAATCTGACTCATCATTTGCCTGGAAGGGGCCACTGTTCAGGTATTCTTTTTTTCAAGACAGGGTTTCTCTGTGTAACAGTCCTGGCTGTCCTGGAACTTGCTTTCTAGACTTACTTTGTAGAGCTCACTGACCTCAAACTCACAGAGATCTACCTGCCTCTGCCTCCCAAGTGCTTGGGATTAAAGGCGTGCGCCACTCTTGCCTGGCCAGGTGTGTTCTTTTCCATGCCAGAGGGGCTTTGGCCTTAGAGCATTGCTCTAGAGGGGAAATCCAGAGGGGCTTTGGCCTAGAGTGTAGTTCTAGAGGGGAGGTCTTTCAGAGCAGTTGCTGGAAAGCTGCCTCCGACAGGGCATGCTCAGTGAGGATCAGCCACACCCAGCATGTGGGCTGGCCAGGCTCTGCAAGTGAACCCGGCTGGGCAGAGGCTTAGCACCCTTCATGGTTTTCAGGCCAGGTGCCGATTCCAGCTCATGCAATGTTAATAGCGCCTCTGATCTGCCACAGTGGCCTGTGCCCTAATGGTTCAGGACTTGGGAGGCCTACGTCACTTTCGAGTAGTCTTGTGCCGCTTGTCATTCTGGAAGTCTCCCGGAGGCTGCGGAAAGAGGGCACTCAATAAACAGCTTCCTCCCACTTCTCCTTTTCTTCCTTTCCCTCTTCACTCCCTAACCCCTAAGTATTCTGGATGGAGGACTTTAGGCTTCTTGTTGCCAGGGCAGACTGGGCTCTGGAGCCATGGCCATTGTGACAGAGAGAGGCCCCAAGAGTATCCTGGATAAGCGTGAGCCCATCCGCTGCTGACCTTTTTTTCTTGGTCTGCCAGTGGTCTGTGAAGGTGCATTGAGCCATGAATATTCCTGAGTGTGGTGATGTGGAAATGTCACCCTCCAGGGGCACCTCCACACGAGCAGAGGGGAGACCTGCTTGTGGCTCCCTGTAATGTGGGGCTAATTGCCACTGTTCTCCGTGATTTCTCGGCTTTGCTTGGCTGACTGGGGTCCAGAAGACTGAGGTTGGAAGGCAGGGCCCCAGGTGACAGAGCAGAGAGCCCTGGGGCAGTTTGACCTACCGGTATGTTGTCCTTGGATGAAGTCAGGAGGGCTAGGAGGGCTAGAGAGTTAGCCATTCACGTTGGGTAGAATAGGGGCCCTGGGAAGGGAAACGCGCTTAGGGTGAGCCCCTGGCTTCCACCATTCCTGCCTCCCAGACCTTGGTGCCATGATGCAACCACTGCTCAGGTGTCCCCATTTGATCTCAGAAAAGCAAGTTTTTGACATCCAGTGCCTATGGATGTTGGGAAGAACCCTTGAAACCACCAGATTTTTTCCCCCAAATACAGAAATGGGCATCTATGAAGATAGCCTCTGAAGGCTCATTGCTTTGTGAGGTCTCTGTGAGCTCTGCTACTCGTGGGCAGATGGATACACCCAGGGGGATCAGGGAACCCAGCACTGTCCTAGGCCCCATGACATAGGCCTCGCCTGGCCAGCTGCTGTCACTGGGTGGCAAGGGCAGCCTGCTTCAGTGGTCTGCGCCTTCAGGAGTCTCATAGTGTTGTGTTATGGAGCCAGTTTCTTTCCCTCGTGCTTGGCATGGCCTTGATGAATGGAAAGGTGGGTGGTGGCCTCGCCTCGGCGGAGCTCTCGGGCCGCTGTCAGAAGCAGGTGTCAGGCTGCAGCAGTGGAGGAAGGCTCACCCTTCACCAGCTTGTGTGGTCCACACCAGAAGGTCTGCATCCCTGTCAGACTGGGCAACCCCCAAATTATACGCAGTCAATCTGTGGCAGGTCTGGAGTAGGGTGTGACAGAAACTCACTGACCCACGCCCTGGGTGGGGGCACGTCCTTGTAACCTGTATGTGTCGCTACACCTCTGCTGACCCCAGCCAGACCTGTGGCTCTCATATGGGACATGGTGTCCAGCAGGCCTGCATGGCGTGGGATATCATGTGGAGCTGAGTGTGCCCCGTCCTGGAGGAGGATGTCCTCCTCAGAGATAGCTGTGGTGAGCATGTGAGGATGGCAGGACTAGAGCTGCTGCCCTGTCAGTCAGCAGGCAGGTGTACAGGTTGTCCTTCAGATGGGTCAGATTCCACAAACCGCTGACCACAGAGGAAGGGTTCCCTTAGTGATCATAGTCTCCGGGAAAGCCCAAGGGCTGTGGTTTAGAAGGAAATGAGGGTACCCTGTGTGGTCACTACAACATTACCACTGACCCAGGTTTCCCTTGTTGCTATAAGAGGCTCCTGACAGGAGGCTTCAGGGCGCAGCTGTGGAGGGTGTTTTCTCCTGTGTTGAGGTTGTTTCTCCTGCTTGACTCCTGGGTCTTAGCTTTCTGCCCCAGGATGCCCCGAACAAGGAGAATGGGCTGCCAAGGCCTGAGTCTCCAGGGTCTTAGAAGCTGAGCCATGGAGCAAGGTGTGGTGCACATTTATTAGTACTCGGGAGACTGAGGTAGGAGAATTATGAACTCGAGGCCAGCCTAGGTTACATAGCAGGGTCAAAAGCCATCCTGGCCTACCCAGCTGACCTGTCCTGTGAGGGGAGTGGAGGTTGACTTGTGGGTATCACACCTTCTTAGCTATTTTCTCAGTCTTTTGGAGCTAGAGCAATACCTAGTTGGCTCAGATCAGTAGACACAGAAGGGTAGTTTTGATGACAGCTGGGACCTGTTTTAGGTCAGATGGGAGCAGACTGACCCAGAGACTTCTCTGAAGTTTTCTGAGACAGGTGCGTGAGTGTTGTGGGGCCTACACTGGCAGTGTTGTTGAATATGGTCTGCCCTTAATCTGACAGCAGAACCGCCGGTTTCTACACAAGAACTAACAGCATTGTGTTCTTTGTAGGATGAAACGGGTGCCTATTTAATTGACAGAGATCCCACCTACTTCGGACCTGTGCTGAACTACTTGAGACACGGAAAGCTGGTTATTAACAAAGACCTTGCAGAGGAAGGTAAGGCGTCTGTTTTCAGCAGACACAAGAACTGTGCACTGGGACCTGGTAGAAGTGCTGGTTGGTTCCTTGAAGTTACAGGTTCCTTGGGCCCGAGGGACTGCATGGCTGAAGGACCTAAGGTGTGCACCAAGTGGCCAAAGGCCATGTTGCAGACTGTTTGAGGTGTCTTGGTGACACAGTGCAGGTGGCTCTTCCCAGGTCTCACATCTGCTGTGCTTTCTGCAGTATGAGCCTGTGTCTCGTGAATGCTCTGACAAGTTCTGGGAAATGAGGTGTGCTCTCCTTCCAGATCAACTCCAGGATCCTGGACATTTGCGTAGTCTCCTCCCTGGCCACCATTCTTTATCTTGCCTGGTCTCAGAGTACAGGATACATAGCACTAGGCTATCTTGTCTTGCCTCAGAAGAGGTAGGGCTATTTTAAGAAGGCCCTAGACCAGTCATTCTCAACCTTCATAAAGCTGCGGCCCTTTAATACAGTTGCTCATGTTATGGTGACTCCCAACCATAGAATTATTTTTACTGTTATTTAATAACTGTGATTTTGCTGCTGTTGTGAATCGTAATGTAAATGTCTTATCTGCAGTTGGCACCGTAGGTTGAGAGCTGCTGCCCTCACATCACCGGTCTAGGTTGGATTGTGGGGTTCTTTCGGACACTCCTATCATGTATCTTCTTTCTTTGGGGTCTCTTTAAGTCCCTGGTTACTGTGTTACTGTGTGGATGGTTACATGGAGATCTAGTTCTGCTCTGGAGTTGTGAGAGCCATGCTTGTTGCCCTGCAGCCTTTCTTACCTCATTCCCTGCACTCTGTCCTGCCCAGATCTCCTGTGTTGCCGTACCATGTGTTATCCTGAACTGTCCTGGTCTATCTTTGACTTCCCTTTAGGAATGGGAAAGCTAAAGAAATGAGAGGGAGGACACTGGGCAGTGGTGGCGCACACCTTTAATCCCAGGCAGAGGCGGGCAGATCTCTGTGAGTTCAAGGCCAGCCTGGTCCGAGTTCCAGGACAGGTTCCAAAGCTACACAAAGAAACCCTTTCTTGGAACTCCCCCCAACAAAGAAAGAGAGAGAGAGAGAGAGAGAGAAGGAAGACAGAAGACAGACAGGAAGGAAGGAAGGGAAAGAAAGAGAGGAAGGAAGGAAGGAAGGAAGGAAGGAAGGAAGGAAGGAAGGAAGGAAGGAAGAGAGAGAAGTGAGGGAACCGGAAGCAGGGCTCTTGCATTCTAGTTTTAAGTTTCTGGAAGTTTGAGTCCTGAGTGTGGGACATTGGATAGCAGGCTGTGGGGACGCCTTGGAGCAGGGGTGACTCAGCCAGTTCCAGTCCTGGTTTGAGCAGGGGAAGATGTGGTCGATGTGACTGGGACACTTGCAGGAGTCTGTGGCTTCCATGCCGTTCGGTCATCTTCAGGAGGAATCAGCACAGCCAGGCAGCCTCCCGGTGTCTGTGGGCTAAGAGCAGATGTCACCTCTACGCATCATCTGTGGTGGCAGTGCCACGAGTCTGTCTAGTGACCTGATCTTCATGTTCGGTCCCCTGCCTCTGCCAAGCGCCGAGCACTAAGGAGGACTGTGGGATGCTGTGACAAGCTGGCCGCATGGACTTCAGGCCAGGGATGGGACGAGTGCTGGGATGAGATCCTTATTTGCTTCGCTCTGATGTAGTAGAAAAATCACGGTTATTTACCTCTATTTCAGGCGTGTTGGAGGAAGCAGAGTTTTACAATATCACCTCACTAATAAAACTTGTAAAGGACAAAATCAGAGAACGAGACAGCAAAACATCACAGGTGAGACGGGGTGCTGGTCCGCCCGCAACTTCCAGGCCTGAGTGGTGCGAGCAGGTTTGGCTTCCCTGTGTGTGGCCTTGGACCATTACTGTCCTCTCCTCATCCTGTGCCCCGGACCTTGCTCTCTTCTTTCTCATCTGCCACGAAGGGTCCACACGCCTTTGCTTGGTCCCTTGCCAGGGCACCCACTACAGCCGTGGAGACAGGCGGCTATGTGGACTGTGCAGTGAGTGCATGGAGGAGACTCCAGGCCCTGAGGGGCAGTGGGATGCTGGAGGGCAGACGCCCTCTGATGACCGACTATCACCACCTGGTCTGCGAGTACAAGGCTTGTGGCCAGCATGAGAGAAGAGAACGTTGATGAGCTGGGAGGTAGTGGCACAGATACTAAGTTTGTGCAGTCACAGGGAGGAGTTGGGCTCCCTGGGCCCTCAGCTGCCCGTCCAGTGTGTGTGTTGTGGGTGCTGTGTGAGGAAGGCCTCAGTGGGTGACAGCATTGCTCTTATCAACAAGCTAGGTCTGCGCTTGAGAGTGGTTACGCCCTCATCCAGCTCATGAAGTGAGTGCTGGCGTCACCTGACTTGGTCTACTTAGCACCCTCTCACTGCCTCACCGCTGTGATCAGCCTTCCTGAGATGCTGCCCCTGGGTGCTTTCCTACGGCACACCTTTACTCGGTGGCACTCTGGCTCACTGATGGCTGGGAATGAAACAAAGGCCTGGCCAAGCCTTCTGCCCTTCACTGGGCCAACACAGTGGCAGGGTGGGATCTGAGGAGGGGCTTCTCATCATGGCATTAGAAAGGTCCTAGAGGTCCCCATCCCCCCCAGTTTGCCTCTTCTTATCCCAGTCCCATTCAAGACCACATGACCGATCAGTGCTACTTCAGTGTCTGTCTACATTGTAGAGGCAGATGAGATGCTCCTGGCAGGGCCTCGCCGCACAGAAGCAGAGCAGCCATTGCCGTTGGGTGTGATAGGCAGTGTGGCTGTCACCCATGCGCCACTAGCATGAAACACAACCCGAGCAACAGCAACTTGGAACCCTTATATCCTGTGCATATTGGGGACTCTGGATGGGGGGCAGATTTGTCTCTTGGTTGTTCCCCATCCCACGCCCAAGAACAAAATCTACCTGGAACTTCCCAGGGAGTCTCTGTTGGGCAGGAAAGGTTAAGCAAAAGATTGCATAGATTGTAAAGGTTTTCTCGCCAGATGTGGTGGTGCACATACCTTTAATCTCAACTCTTGGGAAGCAGAGGCAGGTAGATCTCTGAGTTCAAGGCAAGCCTGGTTTACAGAGTGAGTTCTAGGACAGCCAGAGTTACACAGAGAAGCCCTGACTCAAAAAACAAAGAGAAAAACGGTTTTCTGTATGTTTGTATCTAGCCATAGGTGCTCTGAGATCTCAGGAATATTTTGAAGGGGTGTGGGAAAGCCTTGGCAGCAGCTGCTGATGTTGATGTACGTGTGTGGACATGTTCAAGGTTGCCTTGGATACTGACTGACAGACCTGTGGCAGTACGGGGTTAGGGTTGCTGGAATGCATGGTGGGGCCTGACCTCTGGGCGTTTGTCTTTGTAGATGCCAGTAAAGCATGTGTACCGTGTGCTGCAGTGCCAGGAGGAGGAGCTCACACAGATGGTATCAACCATGTCAGACGGCTGGAAGTTTGAGCAGGTGATGAATAGGAGCCCATGGAAATCCTCAGATCACAGGGACCATTCCCTAACCCTCATCCTCCCAGACTCTGTGCGTGCTTTTCTAACACCAGCTCTTCCCTCAAGGCTGGTCTGTGCCATGTCCAGCACTTCCTCCGTGTGGAGCTCAACTCCCGAGTGCTCCCTGCCCACACACAAACATCAGGGACTGGCTGGTGTCTGCCTTCCTAGGGGTCTGGCGGGTCTTACAGGCTGCATGTGTGTGTGTGCGTTGTGCCCAGCCCCTGTTTAGAATCACATCAGAGGGTTGGGCAGGAACAGATGTCACCGTGGCAGAGCCTGCCCCTCGTATCCCTGGCATGTGACCCAAGAAAGACTGTACATGGAAAGTGGCTGTCACCATTTCTGGATCTGTGAACTGGGTCGCCTCATTTGGAACCAAGCGCCTTTTTCTCTCTTCTCTTGTGACTTCTGGCTGGAGGAGGCTCTTCTCCCAGAACTTGAAGACTTTGTCCTCAGCTGCCCTGTAGCACAGGCACCCCTCTTCCCTCCGTCCTGACCTCTATGCTGCCAGGTTCTCTCTGGTAAAACCCAGAGAGCTAGTAAGGTACGCTCTGCCTCCCCGAGGCAGGACTAGTACTAGATTGGCAAGCCTTCAGAGAACCAGGGTGAGGCCCAGTCCCTCTGAGGTGGCGATTACCTTGTGAGGAGAGAGTCTCAGGAGACATGCGTTTGTGCTCCCTCAGTGGGACCTCCCTATAACTACCTGATTCAGGCCAGCACCTCTGCCTTGGGTCCTACCTGGTTAGGTTGTCTGTCCCCCGTTGCTGAGGGGAGTAGTAGCTTTCCCATGTAGCCGATTTCTCTCCTGACCTCGTTTCTGATGTGTAGACACATGGGCAGGGACCACAGCAGCTAGGGGCCGTTGAGCCCCTACTGCCTACTCACTGTGTGCCATTGACATCCTCACTGTGGCTACAGTGGTTTCCCTTGAGTTATTTTTGTGTTTAAAAGAATAGACGTATGGGGCTGGAGAGATGACTCAGAGGTTAACAGTACTGACTCTCTTCCAAAGGTCCTGAGTTCAATTCCCAGGTACCACTTGTTGGCTCACAACCATCTGTAATGAGATCTGGTGCCCTCTTCTGGCCTGCAGGCATAAGCGCAGGCAGGGTACTGTATAATCTTAAAAAAAAGAACAAACGTGCTTAATGTCTGTGTTCAGCTTTGTCTCAGACTCATGGCTGTAGTGATAAGCGTGGTCTTGGCCCAAGTGGCCTATGAGGCACGTTAGATCAGGCAAGGGTCTGCAGAAGTACAAGACATCACCTTCTCTGCCTGTCAGTCAAGCTAGGCTCTCACTTAGCGCTCCAGGCTTTTAGTGCTCTTGGCCTCTGTTGGGCTTCCCTGAACTCCCTAGTCCAGCCCTGGGGTTCTCTGCCCTGGGTGGGCACTGGAGTTAGTCTGTTAGGCCCTACTCACCCCAGGAGGGTTTCTGGCTGCCAGCAGTAGGTCCTCAATGGTACTTGTACGTGAACTCTGGTCCTGCTCTCACTCACTCGCCTTAACCTTTGTACCCTCCTCTCTCTGCAGGGTGTGCAGTCATCATCCCCTAGGGTTCAGAGTCTGCAGAGAGCGTGTTCCAGCATGTTGTGCAATTATGTGGGGGTGCAGGTGTAGGTTCCTGCAGTGCACTGGGAGTTTGTTTCCTGATAGTTGTATGGAAAAACCTGGCCAAGGCTAGCTCTCCTGCCCCTGAGCTTCCAGTTTGTGCCCTGGCCTTCCTCTTGGGGGTAGGTACACCTGGGCCACTGCGCACCGTCACAGGCTGTGTCTCCTTTCAGCTGGTCAGCATTGGCTCCTCCTACAACTATGGAAATGAAGACCAGGCCGAGTTCCTCTGTGTGGTCTCCAAGGAGCTGCACAACACCCCGTATGGCACAAGCAGTGAGCCGAGCGAGAAAGCCAAGGTGAGTGCCAGCAGGACGCTCCTGCCCCGGCAGACTGCAGCTGGCTTTTTCTTCTTTTCCCTCATGATTGTTGCTGTTTTCTCTAGACTCTTAGTTGTTGGGTTTCTTGGACTAGAGATCTTCACACGAAGCAGCCTCGTGTCAGAACAGAGGCCCTTACAGCACAGGTGTCCACAGCCCCCAGACAGGGTTGTTCCTAGAAGTCTCTGGGCCTCAGGCCTGTGGCTGTTGACTCAGGGGGCGTCTTGGAACACAGGTAGAGGGCAGCTCCCCTGAGCTCAGGTTTCTAGCCCCTTGACTGCCTCAGCTGCACACACTTGGCTTAGTGTATCTTTCAGTCCTAGCCCACGGGGCACTGGGTTCTTCTGTCTCTCGTGGAAAGCAGGATTAGCCAAGGTGAGAGTGCAGCCTGCCTCGTTTACTTTGAGATTGCACTCAAGTGCCTGACTTTGGCGACCTTTCCTCTGAATGCCTTAAGGCTGGGACTCAGGCACACAGATGCTCGTGTCCCTGCAGTGTACAATGTTGGCCTGGGCTGGGTGATTCCTGGGCCTTGGAGCTATTTTGTGGTAGCTTGCCAGCCTTGCTGCCAGCTCAGGAGGAGCCAGAGCCTTGCTTAGACTGAGACCAAGGTCATATGACCGTGGTAAGGCCCAGGGGAATGTTTAGCTGGGGATAGGGGGTTTGGGGGAGTGGATGGGTGGGTGGTGCTTATGAGTTTGGGTGAGAAGAAGCCAAACATGGTGGGCTTTAGCTAGGGACTTGATGGCAACCTGACCCTTAGTCAGTGGCCCCTAGGTGGCTTCTGCCTCCCTGGAGCTTCCCATTTAGCTTTTCCTGGTCTTTAGGGTGAGGACTTAAGAACCGATGGGTGGAGTTCCTCAGAGGCTATCCAGGAAGCTGAGCTAGCTGTCTCTCAGCAGTGTTCCCACATTGCCCTACATCGTGATGTGACAGTGTCTTTGCCATGGGCGGATATATTATACCTTCAGAACCTCCTGGTTCCTGTCCTTAGCCTCTGTGTGATCAAGAGAGGTGTGGCGGGGGCAGACCCTCTGCCATTACTGCCCCAAGCACACGATGCCTTGAGTTGTGCAAGACTCAGGCTCCGCAGGAGGCTAAAGGAAGCCAGAGTCCCAACACTTGACCTAAGGCAAACTTCTCCTTGGGTCTTAGATCTAACTGGCGTCCCCTACTTTAAGCACCTCTAACCCAATTGCAGAAGGACTTTTCTGTCTTTGAGCAATGACAGGACTCTTTCAGTTATTTTTAGAAGCCCTAATCCCCACCCCCACTCCTGCTAAACTTCTGGTTTTTATAATGAAGCTCACCAGAGTTCTTTCTCCAGCAGAGCTCATCTTCCTCTATGGCTTTTCAGCTGCCAAAAGGACTTACTCTGTATTGTGAGGAGGCTTTAGGTATAGGCCCAAGTCCCTTTGCTATTGAAAATATGTCCCTATTTCTTTCTTAAAAAATACCTGGCTCACCGGGTGATGGTGGCGCACTCCTTTAATCCCAGCACTCAGGAGGCAGAGGCAGCGGATCTCTGTGAGTTTGAGACCAGCCTGGTCTACAGAGCTAGTTCCAGGACAGGCTCCAAAGCCACAGAGAAACCCTGTCTCGAAAACAACAACAACAAAAAAACCTGGCTCTAGGCTGGGTGGTGGTGGTGCACACCTTTAATCCCCGCACTTGGGAGGCAGAGGCAGAGTTCTGAGTTTGAGACCAACCTGATCTATAGAGAGAATTCCAGAATAGCCAGAGCTACACAGAGAAACCCTGTCTGTAAAAATAAACAAAACCAAAAACCACCTTGCTCTGAAGTAAAGCAGCCAGTGCAGTTTCCGAATGCACATAGTAGCAGGAGGTACCATGGTCCCCAAAACTATGGGGACCTCTGGAAGCCAGAGCTAGAGAACAGGAGTGTAGAAACAGCGCATACACTGGGCCACCCTTCTGAGAGTAGTGAGTCCACAGTGTCCCCTGAGCATCTGGTGACCGTCCGGTACTGCCACAGTCTTCCTGTTTCATGTGGGAACGGTCGGAGTAAAGGCTCTTAGGGTCATGAGACTGTAGTCTGCGTGAGGAGCTGAGCCATGAGTGAGCGGGCAAGCCCTGGGTGATCACCTCGCTTCTAGTGCCAGCCACAAGTGCAAAGCCTTCCTAGCCCTCTGATCTGCGATCTAGCCCTGGCTCAGAATGCAGTCGGAGTGGTTGGGCGCATAAGAAATATACCAGAGGAGAGTTCTGGGGCCAAGAGCAAGAGAGCCTTCTGTAACTGGGTGACAGCATCTGTCACCTGTGAGGGAAGCCATCGGATCTGTGGGTCTGGTGTGACTCTTACAATGCCCTCCTACAGACATGAGTTATTGACGGGCTGGTAAACCTCTGTCCACTGGCCAGTCAGCCTCAGCCCTGCCTCTGTCAGGCAGTGGGCTGTTGATGGGGCCAGGCCCGTGGTCCCCATAAGTCACTTCTCAGGAGTCAGGGCTAGGTCCGTGGCCTCCCCGGGGGCTGTGAGGGGGGTGTCCGCTGCAGGTGAGGAACTGCACAGTTCAGCCAGACCTAGGGATGCCCAGCTTTTCCTCCTGGGTGGTACTGGTTAGCCCTCTTGCAGGCCTGCATTGCTCAAGCTGGGCTGACAGCTGTCTTCTTACTTCCTGCTGTTCACACCAGAGCGACGAAGAGGAGACGGGCACCAAGGCAGTGAGTGACTCAGATTAAGTGTAAATGTCACGGTGAGCTCTGAAGCCCTTTAGGTAGACCCAACACCATAGTTTCCTTGCCCCATGACCCTAGTGACTTTTGCCTTGACCCCTCCTTTGTGCTTCTGTATGTTCTGTAGTGGACAGAAACTTGGATAGTCCAGCCTGTGTGTCTGCAGTAGAGCTCCCTGTAGGAGGGACAGGAGACTGTTGCTTGGATGCCGTGTGCAGAATTGAGGCTTTGTGTCATGTGGGACTGTGGGTATGGCCACAAGAGTGTTTCTGGGGTTGAGCAGTGAGTGTCCACTCAGTCCCACCTACAGCCTAGGGGCCTTCATGTCACCTGGGGCTGAGCAGTGACTGAAATATTTCATATTTAACAAATATGAAAGCCATGGGGTTTGTTCTCATCTCAGGTCCTCAAGGTCGCGCTTTACCCTAAGGTTGGAGCCTGGGGCAGGAGTACCAGAGCAGCCTAAGCTGCACAGGGACCCCTTCCTCAGAACAAAACAAGGGCCAGTGGAATGACTTAGTGGGTAAAATCACTGCCTTGCAAGCCTGGTGACCCAATTGTGACTCCCCAGGACCCGTGCAAGGATGGAAGTAATTCCTGGAAGTTGCCTGACCGACACATGCGTGTGCATACATATACACCAATAGCAACAACAAAGTGCTTAAACTTCCTTTTCGAAAGGCAGAAGGGCCGGGTGCGGTGACACACACTTTTAATCCTAGCACTTGGAGGCAGAGGCAAGTAGATCTGTGTGAGTTTCAGGCCATCCAGGGCTGCACAGTGAGATCCTGTCTATAAATAAACACATTTAAAAGGTGAAAGGAAACATGAAATTTAACAGATAGGGTGTGTCTCTGCTGCCCAGATAAATTTCTGTTCCCCTATTCACTTCCCAGTGCTGGAAATGGGTGTATGGTCTGTTTCAGCACTTCATTTGTGATAGCCCTCTGGAGGAGTTCACAGCCACCAGGGTAGGAGACTTAGTTGTGACCTGCCTCGGGTGTGAGCTGTGACAGGCGGGACTGACAGAAGCTCAAGGGAGCCATCCCTGCCTTTGGGTTCTTGGAGAAGGTCACAGGGAGGTGCTCAGGCTTCAGAGGCTTTGAAAGTCCCCTGGAGGGAGGAGAGGTGACTTCTGTGGTCTCAGACTTCTTGAGAGTCTTGAGGGAACATGTTTTGATGGCTCTAGCTCTGGGAGCCTGGGTTTGTGGGAACAAAACAGTGGCGCCCACAAGGCAAACCTGGAGCAGGCACCAGCTCCCAGAGATCCCAGATGAAGCCACATGCCCTGACCTCCCTGTGAAAGGCAGGAGCATGCATAAGGTAGTCTCACTCTCCAAGACAGACAGGGCTGCCTAGCCTCAGCTATAGGATGATGGTCTTGCTGTTCTAGGTCCTGATGGAGCTCAGCCCCTTCAGGATTCACACTGTTCTGGGCAGACAGTCCCACAACCACTTCTGCCAACTACACCCTTACCTATGCTGTCTCTGCTTGGCTCAGAGCTGGTGATGCTGAGACCTTGGCTCCCCAGTAAGAGGGTGGTGCCAAGAGTCACCTCCAGATATCCCGGAGAATTCAGAAATTGCCCACCGTGTGGAGTTTGCCATTGTCAGACTAGGGAATAGCACTATCTCATAGACCTGTGAATCTCCCGATGAAGTGCCAGGGTGGCCATTTTGGCTTCCCACAGCTGTTAGTGAGGCTGGCCTAGGGGGAGGCATGGTGTCTTGGGTGCTGGGGATATGCAGGAGCAACCTGAGAATGCGTTCTTCTCTTGAGCCCTTCCTCATAGCCTCCCAGAGCCTGCTCGTCCTGCTGCACCAAATAGGGTTGCTCACAGTAGCAGATGCCAAATGGCTACTGTGAGGTTTCCTCAGCTCTGTAGCTTTCTGCCTGGAGTCATGTCCTATCCCAGCCCTAAAGGCTACGAGAGGCTCGTGCCCAGCCCCAGCAAGTTTTCAAGGACTCCAGGGACTTCCATCCCACCCGGATATGCAGCCGACCGCAGTGTACTAGCTAAGGAGCCTGGGAGTGGGAGCCAAGGGTGAGGGGCAGCAGGTGCTACAGGGATGCAACCCCAGTATGGAGGGTACCACAGCGTGACCTGGCCTGGAAGGTTTCCTGAGGTCAGGCAGAGGACTGGGACCAGTGAAGGGGGAGGGGTGCAGTCCTCACTGATGGATGGGGTGGGGGCTGACCTACTGGGCACAAGGGACTCTGGAGTATGTCATCCACCCACTATTGCAGTCTCCCTGTTATTTAGCTGAGGTTCTGGCCTGAGCTGAGGGCTCCTTTGAGCTCTGCTCTCTGACCAGGGCACTTGGTCACCCTCACTCTGCCTTTCATATCTTTCAGATTTTGCAAGAACGGGGCTCAAGGATGTGAGCAGTACTGACAGCTGAAGAAATGATTTTCTTTCCCCAAGACAAAGTGAACCGCCATGTGCAGAAAGCATGGCTGTGAGAAGAAACCTGCTTTTGATCATTTCTCTAGAGATCTGGGTGTGGATCCTTTTTTGCCTCAGATGTGGGTGGCGAGAGACAGCCCAGCTGTCAAGCCAGTCGTCCCCACAGGGAGGCAGCTAGGGCTGGGTTGGCAGTCTCCGTGGCCTCACTCTGTTCTTTCCGAGTGCTCTGTGGGACTGAGGCAGGACGCTACTGACCAGCCCACGCATTCCTGAAGATGATTTGAAGGACAAGGTCCTTGGTGCTACACACAGTCTGCAACAGGCAGCCTGGGCCTTGCCAGGAGGGAGGAGCAGCCGCCACAACCCCTGTCCAGTGCACTGTGGCTTAGGGCGTGGGCACTGCTTGAGCACCAGGCCCTCTTCCTTGGGTCAGGGAGGCTGCTGTGCCTCCGGGCATGATTGGTTGATTTCTCTTGACCTCGGAGGCTCCTGACAAAGGCAGCCTCCTCATCATCACTACTTCTGGACACCTCCCCTGGACTACACCCTTTCAGAGCCAGGCTCTTGTAGTGGCCGTCAGCTTGGCCCAGGATCATCAAGGCTTCTCAATTTGTATTTTCCAGGCAAGAGGACTTTGTATCCCTTTTTTAAAGTGTGGATAGACCACCCGGTGTTTATACTCTTTAGAAATGCCTAAAAGTGTTGCTACATTTCGGATTGATCTGTTAAATCATTTAAGGGAGGTAGATGTTTTGCCTCATGTACCCCACCTGTGGGCTCATGGGGAGCTGGCGCCTACCAGTGCCTTTGCCGTGCCTGGGATGGAGGCTGGGGCGGGAGGCCTGTCCACCTGGCTTCTGGAGCTGACACTCCAGGTCATGTTGAACATTCAGGATGTTTACAGCGCAAACATGTCTCCTTCTCACTGGCTCTCATTTCCTCGTATAACTATGCAGTTCTTCTCTTGTATTTCTGGAGTGTTTGAGACTGCACAACCTGCATGGGCTCTGTCCATCTGACATGACATTGGAGCTGCCAAGGTTCCTGCAGAGGCTGTGCCTGCTGGCTTTGAGACAGACCTTTCTTAGCTGGTTAGGAGATGTAGCAGGCCATAAACTTGGCCCAAGCAAGCAAGCTCTGTGCTTATTGACCCCTGGCTTCCCAAGGGAGCTGTGCAAACTGACCACCATGGCTGCCCATGTGCTGGTCAGAGCCTCTAACACTGTTTCAGATGCTTCCGGAAACTTCTTGCCTAGGCCCTCTTCCTTCTCCTCTGCCAGTAACTGATTAATCGAGTTCTCCAGCATCTAGGACTGACCTCGTCCTTTCCTAAGGTCTGTTGTATGTTGTTAAATGTTTGGCTTAAATGATTCATAAAAACCTTTCTGTTGGGTTGATTGGGCTCAGCAGCCCTGGGGGCAGTGGTTCTGCTGTTGGCCATGGGGACTACTCTGGGGAGCGCTGGACACTTAGCATTGTTTGATTTATGACCTTGACAATAGATAGGCTTGTGGGGTTTTTTGTTTTTTAATTTAATGATATTAAAACTTAATTCACTAAAATTCTAAGGGGATATTTATACTTTTATACTTTTTTAGGTATCCGTATTTTATCAGCTTACCGTTTAATGCCTAAGTTTCCCCTGAAAATAGTAAATAAAATTGTGTATTTATGAATGCGTTCAGCAACTGTTAATGTGTTAAAGTGTGCAGAAGTGCTTTCCCTCCAGCAGCGCGTTCTGGGGACCAGAAAGCCGCGCTCTTCTTCCTAGAAAGCAGCCTCTTTCCGGTTCTCTGAGGGCTTGCTTCCCACGGTCAACAGGGATGTCTCTGATGGCCACACCCTTGCGTATCCTGTGTCCTAATCATTCAAGCAACACAGCCAGGTTGGTGGCCCACTGACCCAAGGGTTCAGACAGGGACTGTCCTGTTGCCCTAGTTGAGATATGGTACATCGCTCAGGTAGCCTGGGTGTTAGTACCGGTGCTCTGAGAGGTCTCTTGATGCTGACCTGCCTCACAGCCTCGAACAAGGCATGTCTGAGCAGAAGACTAGAAAGGCAGGGCATCTGGTCTCAGCCTCAGACAGCCTGCCAGCTGTGAGGGTGTCACAAGGGGCCTGGAGCATGGCTTGGGCAGTTTTTATTGCGGGAAAACAGCAGTTGGGACAGGAGAGGCAGACTATGAGACATTGTGAAGTGGGTCCACAGCTACTGGACTCTCCAGAGCGCATGCCTGGGCTTGTGCCAAAGTGCTGGTTGGCTGGTGCCCCTGGGCCCAGGTGGCAGCTGTCTGAATGCATGGACGGGAACAGAGTCACCCAGCACCTTTGGGCAGACCCCTGCCTCCCACGGTAGATCGCAGTCACCCAGCACCTTTGGGCAGACCCCTGCCTCCCAAGGTAGAGCGCAATCATGCTGGGGTTAGTTTCCATGCCTGTGAGACTCAGGCCAGCACTTCCCAACCATGGTGGCCCAGAGCTTGCTCTTGGGGTGTCCTCAGCATCCCCACAGTCTGCCCTGCACCCTTGTCTGGACTCTAGCTTTCCTCTCTAGAGTAGGAGAGTAACCAGCCATTCTTAGACCAGACATTCAACATGGTCTAGAGAAGGAACTCAGCAAACAGCCCATCCTCAGAGCCAGTGGCCAGTGGGGAGTGGAGCCCTAGTAGATTCCTCGTGTTTGTTTGGTATATAGCAAGTGCTAAGTGATCCATTCCGTGTTTTATTTTCTTCTCTGAGACAGATTCTCACAATGTAGCCTTGGCTGGCCTCAAGTTCATAGAACTCCCCATGCCTCTGCCTCCCCAGTGTTGGGACAAAAGGTACACATTGTCACACCTGAGGGTTACCCATCCAGTCCATAACAGTGCCTGCTCCACCTGAGACATGCTTGCCCGTGTGAGCGCGTGGATGGACCAGTAGAAGAGGATTCTCAGAGATCAAGGAAGAACATGAAGTAAAGGTTGTTCTTGAGTGTTACGAGAATGCACAGGTCCTAGGTGGCCCTTAGATTTGTTGATGGTGATAGAGAAGTGGGATTGGGGAAGGAGGCTGTGCCCCCATTGTGTCCCTCCATCATCCACATGGTTCCTACTGAAGTGCTTGGCATCTTGTGACCTGCTTCCCACCAGTGTCTGTCAACTGTCCACGGTGGAGGAACGGGAAAACCATTGCTATTCAAGGTGGTGAACAGTCATGGGATGGAAACAGGGACACTGGGTCAGGAACGTTGTAGCCTGGGTGTGCTTGCTGGGGTCTCCTCTAAATCTTCCCAGTTCAGAGCTTGTCGGCCCCTAGTGCCGTGCAGGGATTCCCGGATGGGCCGTGACACTTTTTTTTCTGGAAGTGAGCATAAATAAAAGTAGCTAACATATTAGATGGGGGGGGGGGTATTTACAAATGTCCAGTGGGGAGAGCACCACCTGCCATCCTGGGCAAGCTCAGAGGATGCTGAGCATAACCACCAGGGTCAGCATGACTGCGTGGGCAGCCAGGCAGGGGGCAGAGTTCCCCAAGTGCTGCCAACCTCGAGGGTCTCTTCGCTGCTGCTGACTGCTGGCCCTGCCCTGAAACTTCAGTTCTGGAATGATTTGGTGGATCCATTTGTGATGGGAAGTGACACGGATGTAGACACCTGGGCGGTTCCGGCGGGCACAGCCTTCTCCCCAGCTGATCACCCCAGCCTGCACCCATGACTGGTCCACAAAGCACACCAAGGGGCCTCCAGAGTCACCCTGTGGGGAAGCAGAGGGCCAATCAGAACCCACCTTGGCCTCACGAAGGTGCCTCCATGTGCTCATCACAGAACCCCTTCCAGGACTTCCTGTCGGTCCTCTCTTCAGCAAACCCTCCCCTTGCTGTGATGCCCCAACTTGCCTGTACACCCAGTGTGGCATATGCTAAAAACGTAGCTTTTGGGGCCCCATTCCAGATCCAAAACTCGCTCGTCTTAGCTGCCGGAACCACAGCCTGCCCTTTGCCTGGGCTTAGCTCCCTCTGCTGCAGTGGTTCTCAGCCTATGGGGTGGCGACCCCTTTTGGGGTCGAACAACCCTTCCACAGGGGTCGCCTAAGACCATCTGTACTTCAGGTATTTACACTACTATTCATTGCTAGCATGATTACAGCTATGAAGGAGCAATGGAGAATTTGTGGTGGGGTCACCACGACATGAGGAACTGTATTAAAGTGGTCGGATGGTTGAGCGCCCCTGCTCCAGTGGCTTGCCCTCCCACCCTACCTTACAGGCATCCTTCTTGCCCTCTGCAAAGCCTGCGCACAGCATGTCATCCTTGATGGTTTTGAGCTGGAAGTCAGACTCCGCATCTCTGCTGTACAGCAGGTTGCACCTGGGCGTGTCAATAATGGGCACAGCAAGTTTCTGCAGGATCCGTGGGTTGGGCAGTCGGTCTGGGGAGGAAAGGAAGCCTGCAGCTAGGGGACAGTCCTGAGGTTCTGGGCTCTCAGGAACCACAGCTGGCTCTATCCCTCCCTGGGTCTCCTCAGAACTTCATGGACCGTTTCTTCCCTCGTCAGCACCAGCCTTGCTTGTCTCCCCTTCCCTCTCCCACGTGCACAGCCGCTCGTCCTGCAGCACCTGCTCCATTTAGCCTTGCCCTACCATGTGAGCAGAGACCGTATACACCAGCATCAACAGGAAGGCTGTCCTGGAACTCACTTTGTAGACCAGACTGACCTCGAACTCACAGAGATCCCCCTGCCTCTGCCTCCCGAGTGCTGGGATTACGTGTCACAACTGCCCAGCTGTCCTGACCTTTCTTCAGCCACACCCCCTTCCTCCCTGGCCTCGGTCCCCTCACCTTGTTCACTGGGGCTGCCCCAGCCAGTGACCCAGCACTTCATGCCCGGCTCAAAGACGATGGAGGGGTCCGGCAGACACACAGGAAGGATGTAATTGGTGAAAGTCACGGGCATCTGCAGCTCCACCAGAGCCACGTCGGCACTGGAGGCCATGCCTTGGTATTGGGGGTTGCTTTCCACCCGCTTCACGCGGACGTACAGGGCATGTGGCCCTGGCTGCTGCAGCTGCAGAGCCCCCAGCAGGACTTGGTATATGGATATGTCTGAAGTACTGATGGAAAGAGCAGACTTGTGAGTACCCTCCTCCCTACAGGGGCAGGTTTTTCTGGTCTGCTGCAGTATCTGACACCTCTCTGCATTCCCAACCATGTCATCTCCATGTTAAAGACTGTAGAAACTGACAATCACCCACCTTTAATTCCCAGCTCTCCCTGGCTACCGGGTGACCTTGGCTAAGTGACCTAACAAGTTTTCTGTCCTCAGTTTCCTCATTCATAAGATGGGAGCACAGACTACCTGAAAAGCCTGTTCTAGTACACACATCCCTTTGGAGCCCTGCCTCTGGATCCCCAGCTCGGCCACCTTGGAGCCTGAGTTTCTAAGAGCAGCATGGGATTTTTGAAATAATTGCAGAGGCAGGCAGGCTCACTCGGCAGGTGACAGTGCTTTCTACACAAGTCTAAAAGCCTGAGTTCTATCAGCAAAACCCGTAGTGAAAGGGGAAGCCTGAAAGTCGTCTTCTGACGTCCTCGTGCCCATCATGACGCAAGCGCCCCCCCCCCAGCACACAGTAATAAAGGAAAGGGGGATTGCAGATGTATGAAGAAGGAGGTCCTGAGATTTGGGGAGCCTGAGATTCTAGGGCTGTTTCACACGGATGTGCGAGCTAGGAGTCCTCTTAGGTGAGCTTGGGGTGAGGAGGAGGGACAGTCTCTTCCAAATCCTGGGCTTAGCTGATACCCAAGGTCCAGAGAGAGATCTGGATTTGAGGTCGGGGAGCATGGGACGAGGGAGGTGTGTGGTGTGTTGGGGGGTGCCTGTCGCATTTGTAGGGACAGGACCCCAGGTGGCACTGGCAGAGCAGCTGGTCGAGCAGGGGCTGCAGCAGTGGTTCCAGCTTCAAGGCCTAGAGCTGGGCCTAAGGAAAAATGTTTAATATTATGTGTATGGATATTTTGCCTGCATGTGTATCAATGCACCGTGTGCATGCCTGGAGCCTGCTGAAGCCAGAAGAGGATATTGGCTCTCCTGGAGCCTGAAGTGTAGACAGTTGTGAGCCTCCATGTGGGTGTGAGGGGTTGAACCTTGCTCCTCCGCAAGAGTAGTCAATGCTCGTAACCACTGGGGTTCTCTGCAGGTCCCTGAAGGAAAATTTTGGAAGCCTGGATGTTATTGAACAAGGCTGGGGTGGGGGATGAGGGTGGGAGGCTGATTCCAGCGTCTGTGGCACTGAACAGTTATGTGCAGCTTGTCTTGTCCCTGCTGTTGGTGAGAAGCCGAAAGGGCCGGGGTCACTTACTTGGAGAAGCAGTGTGCAGCGGTGAGGACCCACGTTGGTGCGATGAGACTGCCCCCACAGAAGTGGGTCCCATTGCGCTGGATGCTGACCTGCCAGGGCCACTCACCTTCTAAAGCGTCCTCCCCACCAACCATCCGGTTGAACATCCGTGGGTGCCCGCAGGCTGGGGGAACATGGAAGCGCTCTCTGAGGGAAGGGCCTGCCATGGCTTCAACTCCATCCCCAACCCACATGCCAGCTCTCACTTAGTCAGTGTCCAGGCCTTTCTGGCCCCTGAGCCACTCAGAACATTAGCAGATAAGAGGCCCCAGTACAGCTGGCTTTTGATTCAGCCTGATCTTTTCTGGTTCTGCCTTCCCATGGACCTTGGTCTTCTCACTTATGGCGAGGTGACAAGACCCAACTTGGGGTCAGAAAGGTTGAAATGACATGAAAAATTCCCATCCCAGAGCTGGACGCATGGGTCCCTGAAGGATGGTCACATATCATGTCTTCTACAGGCTGATGGGACAGAGGTACAGTCATGGTACAGCAGATAAGGCGTCCCCATCCTGGTATTTCCACCATGTCTTATTTGGTTGATCATATGGGAGATTTCTTCTTCCACTGCCTCTTGGAGTTCTACTCAGCCACTTCCGTCTGGCTTTTCTGCCCTCCCTCCCTCCCTCTCTCCCTTTCTGCCCTCCCTCCCTCTCTCCCTTTCTGCCCTCCCTCCCTCCCTCCCTC
>NC_022014.1:4003859-4011108 GCF_000317375.1 Microtus ochrogaster
AGGCATAGCTAGCCCATCAGTACAAAAACGGGAGTAGACCGTTTTTAGAATTTTATCTTTTGCTATTGACTTAAGTGGCTGGGATTTTTCTCTCCTTCCCTTCCTCCCTCCCTCTCTCCTGCCCTCTTGCCCTCCCCTTCTCTCCTCTCCTTCTGTGTCCAGCCCCTCCTCCATCTCAGTTGGCCCCTCTTACCTCTCAGAGCTCTGATCCCTTCAGTCCCTGGAAGTGGGGAAAAGGGGGTCATCAGGCAACTTTGCCAAGCCAAGGTCTGTTCCTCCCTGCTTCTGCCTTATCAGAGAGTCCCTGGCCTCTGAGGCAGGGAGGACAACCAGGAAAGCTAGCACTATGGTGAATGGGTTGACCTCCCTGTTTGGTCCAGGCCTCCACTCTCCTGGTCCACACAGGGATCCCTTCCTCCACCCCGCACCCCTGTTCTTGCCTTGCAGTATGTAATGGGAACAGTGCATGGACCTCAAATTCTAGAGCCGTGGGGTCTCCCTCCCCCTCTTCACCCACTAGTGCCTCAGCTCCAGATGGCAGGAAACCCTGGAGGCCATGTCCACACATGGATACATCAGGGCCCTCCTTGTAGTCTTTCAGAATGAGCAGGTCTCCTTCAACTTCTCCCCAAGTCCAGCTGAAGTCCAGACACTCATGGCCTCTCTCTGCTCTCAAGGGGGTTGAGCTGGCCTGGCAAAGATCAGGGGGCAGCCTCCCAATACTCTATATTCCTGAGGACTGAGCCCTCTACTGTACCACCATCAAAGTGAGGGGACAAACAGGGTGGATAGGGTAGGTCTGAGGGCTCCAGCACCCATACCTACGTACTGCTCAGCTTTTCACCCAATTCCCATTGGCTCCATTTCAGAGTCGGGTTCAAGCCCAGGCAACCCGACTTTTAGCTTTAGTTTACTCTCCTGGTTGCTGCTCCCGTGGGCAGGTCTGTCAGAACTGGGTGGGGTCCCCACCTTGATGGCCACATTTTTTTCTAAGCCCCAACAACTGAGCCCAGAGGAAAGGATGAAAAGGAAACCTGCTTCAGGATGCTAAATGTCGCAGGGACAGCAAAAGGCCAGGCTGAGCCACACATGGCCAGCGGTGCCCAGAGCTCTTAAGGATGTCACAGGACTCTTCCTTGTGTAGCTCCCAGTTGTGCAATTCTCAATGCTACTGGGGGACAAAATCCAGAGTGTGGCCTTGACAATGGGGAAGGGTGCAGCTGTCTGTTGGCTGTGTGTGTGGTTAGCTTGATAGAAGTTGGAATCACCTGGAAACAGTCTCAATAATCTACTTGGGCTGGCATGTGGATACATCGTGGGGAATTGTCTTAATTAATTGATGTGTGAAGCCCCAGCCCACGGTGGGCGGCACCATTCCGTAGGCACGGGGGTAGTCCTGAACTGATTAAGAGTGAAGAAACTAAGCTACATACAAGGATCCATCCATTCCTCCTACTCTTGGCTCTGAATGTGATCAGCCGTTTCAAGTTCCCGTTGCCCTGAAATGATGGATTGTCACCTGCAGTAGTGAGCTAAAATAAGCCCCATCTCCCCTGAGCTACTTTTTGTTTTAATATTTTATCACGGTGCCAGAAATGTAACCAGGACATAGGGGGACGGGAGATAGTTACTGCTCAGGACAGGACCAGGTTCTTCTCACAGGGGCGCCTGCAGACTGTGCTCAGGACTTCTGACCTGCGAGCTGTTTTCACAGGGTGCAAAATGCATAAGGTGTAGTGGCTCATAGCTGTTTTCCCGGCATGTCCCACACAAGAGGCTGAGGCAGGAGGATTGCATGGAGTCTAAGGCCAGACTGAGCTGTACAATGACGACCTGGTCAGTTGAGGCTCTCTGTGTTGTCTCAAATAAAATGGCTCAGAGGCTGGGAGCACTTGGTGTTCTTGCAGAGGACCTGGGTTCAGTTCCCAGCCTGTAATTCCAGTTCCAGTGAATTCAACACACTTTTCTGGCCTCCCTTGGCATTATGTGCACATGCATACATGCAAATAAAACATTCATACAAGTAAAATAAAAACTATATTAAATAAATAAATAAACAAAGGGCTGGAGACTGGAGGGACGTCTCATTGGATAAGAACATTTGCTGCTTTTATAGAGGATTCCAGTTCAGTTCCCAATACCCAGGATCCAACAACCCCTTCTGGTCTCCAAAGATAACTGCCTACACTTAACACGCACACACACACACACACACACACACACACACACACACACGGGGAGAGAGAGAGAGAGAGAGAGAGAGAGAGAGAGAGAGAGAGAGAGAGGAGAGAGAGGGACGGACAGACAGACGGAGAGCCAGACAGAGAGACAGAAAGGAAAAAGACAGAGAGACAAAGCAATACATACAAATAAAATAATAAAGCCAGGTGGTGATGGCGCACGCCTTTAATCCCAGCACTTAAGAGGCAGTGGCAGGCAGATCTCTGTGAGTTTGAAGCCAGCCTGGTCTATAGAGAGTTCTATACAGAGAAACCTTGTCTTGAAAGACCAAAATAAATAAATAAAAAATAAAACGCAAATGTGACCACCAGAGATACCCCCCTTCCCCCCCTTCCCCTCACATACACACACTTGTTAGAACTCTGCTGGACCTGCTCTCCAGGCCTGAAGAGTCAGCTTGCAATGCTGCCTAGCTTCGCTGCCCTCTGTCCTCAAGGACACACGCACTGCAAAACTCTCCCGTCTCGTCCTGCAAGGAGCTCACGAGAACCTTCTGTGCATTTTCCCTCCTGCCAGTCTCCTGACCTGTAACGCCCTGTCTCTGCCACAGCTTAGTCCTTGCAGGCTGAGGCTCTCCGTCTCCGCAGTCCTAGTGCAGATTGAGGTCCTCTCAAGGGTCGACTCCAACGGAAGCTGCCCCCACTTGTATTGTGTGTCTTGGAACCCCCACTGCCCCTCTGAGCTCTCTGCCCTTCACCAGGGCATCTGATCGCACCCAGAGCTCAGGCCCTGGAGCTCTATGGAGGCAGAACTTACCTCTAGGGACCTGAGCACAGAAACTGTGCAGGGACAGAGAAACCTCCTGTCAGTGGTAGGGGTTCAGCCAGGGTGTTAGTCTATGGCCCCCTGGGCTCCAGGTCCCTGAAGCTGATACAGAGTGACTGAGGTCTAAGAAACTAGGCAGGACCAGTCAGAGGACTACTGGGGAGCTGGTCACCCTGGGCTGACGTGAGCAAGTCACTCAGGGGTCCAGCCTTGGTTGCAGCTGTTTGTGAGCCAAAGGCAGACTGCCGTTTCTACTTTAGCAATGACCTCGATTGATCCACCCACGGGAGCTGCTAACATGTCACACCCAGTGGAAGTGGGCTTTCAGTGCCATTGTCCTTGCTGCTAGAGACCATGGACAGAAACGTTCGGTGACATTGGGGAGGGAGGGCATCACTGCAGAGATGCCCACCAATGTCCTGCTATCTCTTGAGCCGGGCTGAAGCATGATTTGAGGTGACTTGGTCTGACCCAGAGAGGTGAACTGAGGACAGGGAAGTGTGGCGGCTGCTAGGCTGGCCCATCTGGCCCAGGAATGTGGGAGAGTTTCCCTGGTAGAGAGAAGCTCGGCCCACAGGGAGGACCTGTCAGGCGGAGCACCTGGCTAGAACTTGCTGACCCCTGCTCAGGATGGGTAGGGCACCGCTTTTGCCTCTACAGGGCCTGCAGCCCTTGTTCCCAGCTCTCTGCTGAGCCTCAGACTCTGAAGGCTCCCTGGCTCAGATGGCAACCCCAGTTCACATAAGCCCAGGGATGTGAAAGCCCGCAGGCTTGGGTTCAAGTCCTAGAGGCATGGAGGCTTTGTCTCTTCCTTTGTAGAACGGGAAGATAGGCCTCTAGGGGAGCCCCCAAATCAGAGCATGGCACACCAAGAGCCCCAGGAAGATGAGGGTGTGGTTATAGCCAAACCACTGCCTTGGGGGTCCTTGAGAGGCCCTGAGGGGCCATGGTCACATGCTCTGTCACGCCTTCCCACAGGCCCCCAGCCAGGTCCCCAGGTGGAATATCTGGAACCGGAGTATATTCTCTGGGAAGCCCATCACTGAGACAAGGAGGTTTCTTTTAGACTCAGGCAGGCCCAGGAGTCCGGGGGGGGGGCGCTCAGTTGGTGCTCAGAGCAGCACAGAGGGGCCCTCCAGAGCTGTGGCTGGGGGACTGCCTGCCCTTGGATGCAACTCACCAGATCTCAGCAGCAGTGGCAGCAGCAGCAGGGCAGGGATGTGGGGCTGCCTCATGTTCTCTGGCTCGGTGGTTGGTAGAGCCCTGGTCAGCGGTGGCGGGAGCTCTCCCTAGTGCTACGGAGGTGCAGGCTCCATGAAGTGAGGTTTTATGCTGGAGATGAGTGTCAGCTCGGCTATGCAACCCAACCTGTCAGCCCTGCCTGCCCAGTGCCTCTCCAGGAGGAAGGAGGTGCCCAGAACACCAACTCCATGACCCGGCCCTGAACCCCAGGGGCCAGACCCCTTACTCTGGACACTTCGGGATTCTGGTAGCAAGATATCCCTCTCCTACACGAGCTGACCGAAAGGCCCCACTATTAGCTGCCCCCTCAAATGACCGTAGGGCCCACTTAAGCTGGCAAAGTCTACTCCATCCAGAGGCCTTCCGTTTCATTCATTCATTCATTCATTCATTCATTTGATATCTGTTGAGCACCTACTTTTTATCTGACATCAGTGACCTAAGGTGGTTGGGGTTTATAAGGTGGTTGGGGTTTACACTGTTGGGTAATAAACATTGACATTGAAGGACCAAGGTCAGGTTGCTAGGTTGCAAGTTCAACTAAAAAAGGAGGACCTCGACTGAGCCCCTGCGCACCCCACCCATGCTCCTGGACCAACACACCCATCTGCGGATTGGCTCAGGGCATAGGATCCCCCATCCCTCAAGTCTGGAGGTGCACCTTCAGGGCGTGACAAGAGCACTTCTGGGAAGGCGGCATAGTGACTGGCAGGATGGCTGTCCGGTTCCTGCCCTGGGTGCGTCCGCCGGGCTCCGGGACGTGCGGCCGTGGCGGAAGTGTCCCTGGGAGGAAGTTATTTGGGGCACGAGACTGACAGCAGACCTAGCTGGACTCGAGGTTCAGGAGGCCACTCCCTCTAGACCACAGACTGGGTGCAGGTCTAGATTCTGGACGTCTCACAGCAGATCCCGCCAGGCCAGGGAACGGAGCAGGACAGTGGTGGTGGTGGTGGGGGAGGAGGAGCCCCGCCTCAATTTCCCCGCTGGTGAGGAGGGTGTGCAGCGATTCACCCTTTGGTGAGAGCCAGGGGCGGTCCGAGGATCAAAAGGGTAGCACAGGGTCACAGAGTGCTGTGGTCTCGGTCTGCCGGGCTTGCTGTGCAGTGCTGCCCTCTGGTGGCTGTTGCCACTCCTGCGCGGTCCCTTCCGCTGTGCCTGTCCCTAAGCCTAAGTGTCTGCTCTTCAGGGCCCCTGTTCCCTGGAGGTGGCGGAATCCACATGCAGGACTTCCCCAGAGGCTGCCACCTTCTCTACAACTCCTATACAACCATGTCCCCGCAGTCCCCGGGTGGGTGCTCAGGCATGGGGCTCCTCTGATACTAAAAGACCAAGCTGTGAGAAGAAAGGACTCTGGACTCATACATCCGTTTGTTCGTTCGTTCATTCATTCCTTGTTTGTTTTTATTTGTTTTGTTTTTGAGACAGGCTAGGCTGGAACTCACTGGGTAGACCAGGTTAGCCTAGAACTCATGGAGTTCCACTGCTTCTGCCTCCCTAGTGCTAGGATTAAAGTCATGTGTCACTATTGATTTGTTCGTTCTTTCCAGCGTTTGCTCCTGAAAGGATTGGATGAGAGGCACACAGATGCCAAAGAGTTTTAGGAACCGGGTGCAGAGGAGAAGAAAGGGCTCACCCTGCACCATGGACATGTCAGGAAGACCCTTAAGTTTGAGGGAAAGGTTCTAATCATAAGTTGTGTTAAGTGTTTCACAGCGACTTCATGGCCTCACATCAGACAGCCAGCCAGCGATCAATCCACCTTACTTCTGAGGCCGTCTCTGACCTTTTGAAGCTAAGGGCTTCCTCTTGGAGCGCTTCTAGTTTCTCTTCTCCCTCTTCTCCTAAACGCAATTGCTTCCACACAACTCTGCCATGAAGTGAAAAGAGCAACAACAGAAATGAGCGTGAGCCAGTACCCGGCTACACCTGAGCAGCCTTGGGCTGGACTGTCCTGGACCAGAGGCTAAGAGCACATAGCCGGTGACCATGGGCAACAGCAAAAAGCCGAATGTCTTCTACAGACGTCCCCATACAGAGGAGGTGAAGGAGTCCAACCAAGTCTCTCCTTAAGAGCTTTTTGGGGGCATTTTGACTTTTTTTTTTAAAAAAATCATTACATTTATTAATTTAATGTGTGTTCAAGAAGGAAGGATGTGTGTTCACGTGTCAGGGGTGGGGGAGGAAGCAGCCACAGGACAACTTGTCAGCTCGCTCCTTTCACCATATGGATTCCAGGGACAGAACTAGGGCCACAGGCTTGGCAGAAAACCCCCTTTCCTGCTGAGCCAGCTCACTGGTCCTCCAGGGCATCTTCTGAGGTCAGAAGTCAAGGTAGCTATTCCAAAAGAAAAGAGCTACGGCCCACATAGGAAATATGGGTAATGACTCCATTGTTACTCAAAGCGCTCGGAGAAACGAGTCAGAAAACAAAGCCCACTGAGTCTGGAAGGTAGAACAGGTAAAGGACATAGACAAGGTGATGGGGAGGAAGCTAATTTGGCTAACACAGGTGCTGGGAAATGTTCGCCTTAGTAATTAAGGTGATGCAAATCAAAGCCGTTGCAAAGGGACCTCGGCTGTCACCTGCAGGCTAGCAAAGCCTGGAAGATGCCTACTAGGCAAGGCTGCAGGGAAGTGGGTCAGAGGGTGAGCACGGCCCGGCCTTGGGGAACTGCTGTTTATCTTGAGAAAGGGTTATGTTATAATGTCCAAACTAGCCTGGAACTCACTCTGTATCCCAGGCTATGAAAATATATTTTGACAGAAGATAGTACATCTGCAAAACTAAACCTGCCTGTAATTCTAGCAATCAGGAGGCTGAAGCAAAAGAATCAGAAAACCAAGATTTTGAGGGGCTACATAGTGAGACCTTGCAGGCATCTGGTGAGTGGTGCTCATATTTCCCTGTCTGGGCATCCGCAGAAGTCCAGACACTAATTGGCTGGAGTTAATTAACTGCCGGTCTCTTGGTTTATATTTTCGCCCAGCTGGATTGTTGAGA
>NC_022014.1:4011383-4017135 GCF_000317375.1 Microtus ochrogaster
CCTTCCTCCTTCTTCCTTCCTTCCTTCCTTCCTTCCTTCCTTCCTTCCTTCCTTCCTCCACTCTCTCTTTCTTACCTATTTTCCACTTCCATTTCTTCCTTTTCCTCTTTTTCCCTTTCTTTCTCTGACTTTGAAACAAATGTTTTTTGCTTTTTCAAGACAGGGTTTCTCTGTGTAGTCCTGGCTGTCCTGGAACTCTCTCTGTAGAACCAGGCTGGCCTAGAACTCACAGGGATCCGCCTGTCTCAACTTCCTGGGTGCTGGGCTTAAAGGTGCGCACCACACAACTGATAATATCTTACTATGTAGTCCCGACTTGGTACTCATTATGTAGCCCAGACTGGCCTCAAACTCATGGCAGCCCCCACCTCAACTTCTCGAGTACCAAGGTTACAGATGTGCACCACCACACCTGACCAAGAAAATGTGATTTCGTAACAGTGGTAGCAGAAGCACCCCCAAAACAAAGGCTGTACAATGTCTGGCCTTGCCTAGCAGTTCTGAAGTCATGTGACTCCCTTTCAAGAGCAAGTGACAGGAATCCAGCCTAGACTTGGGGATATGGTGGGTGGTCATGGTGGGGGATCCTGGGACTTCTCAGTGACACGGCCTATCCTCCCTCCAGGGTCACTGCACGCTCAGGACTCTGAGATGATTGCCCCACCCCCAGTTGGGAATATGCTGCTGCCTGGACTCTCCTCAGGGAATCCCAGCTTAGAGGAGCGCTCTTCCACCCTATTGGTGTGGACAAGTCCAAGGCAGGCATCCCTGATTGGCCATTGGGGCAGGAGTTCTTAATGGAACAGAGAGGAGGATGCTGGGAAATGAGAAGCAACGACACCACTCTCTCAGGCACGTATGAGACAGTTTCATGCATAAAGCTCCCCACACCTTTACCCCACCCTCTACATGCTATTCTTGAAAGCCATTGAACTTGGAACTATTGAGGAAAGACAGTCTTCAACCAAAGGAACGAGTAAGCAGAAGAGGAAGGCTATAGAAAACAGCCTAACCAGAGGTGCAGAAGGTTCCCACCATGATGGCAAAGGGGAATTCCAGAGTAGTAAATCCTGGACTCTGGAGGGCAATGGTCACAGCTGGGATGCTGATGTTCCTGGCCTGCAAGGCTGGTGTCATCATGCACTGGGCCTCTGCATTGTCGCTTTAGCCTGAGGAGACTCTAAAAGCTGTATTCCAGCCCAGCAAGCTTCATCTGAGAAAGACCTGAGATGCAAGGCAAGGAATCCAAACCACTGGGGACAGTAAAGGGTCCCAGAGGTGAGAGTAGCACCTAGAGGTGCTGTGGGACAATGGCCTGCACCCTGTTACTTCTATTTTAAGTAAATACTGATTGACCAGTATCCAGGCAGGAAGTATAGGCAGGGTGACCAGGCAGGAAGTAGAGGCAGGGCAGTGAGAATTCTGGGAAGAGGGAAGTTTCAGTCTGCAGTCATCACCCAGACAGAGAGGAAGCCAGACACAGAGCAAGCAAGATGTGACGGCCTCACTGAAAAAGATACCAAGCCATGTGGCTAACACAGACAAGAATTATGGGTTAACATAAGTTATAAGAGTTAATAAGAAGCCTCAGATACTAGGCCAATCAGTTAATAATTAATGTAGATCTCTGTGTGATTTCTTTGTGACTGAGTGGTTGTCTAACCAGGCAGGACCAGGTGGGACAGAAAACTCTGTCAACAAATGGCGCCCAACATGGGGCTGAACAAATTCACTTAAAAGCTTGAGAGAGCTTGAGATGTTATTCTAGATAGGAAAGAATAGAGTTAAGCATGGTTTCTTGATATCAGCACTTTCTTGGGTGGGCTCTGCTTGCTAGCACTCTCATTTAAGAGAGGCTTCCTGAATCAGCTTTAGCTACAAAACCTTGCAGTTCTTTTAAGAGGTCCTGCCATGGGCTGGAGAGATGGCTCAGCGGTTAAGAGCACTGACTGTTCTTCCAGAGGTCCTGAGTTCAATTCCCAGCAACCACATGGTGGCTCAAAACCATCTGTAATGAGATCTGGAGCCTTCTTCTGGCCTGCAGACTGTTGTATACATAATAAATAAAATCATTAAAAAAAAAAGAGGTCCTGCCATGAGACACTTAAATGGTGTTGATTAAAAGCTGACTTCATACTTTTTGGTGGTGGCAGGAACCTTGAAATTCCATAGAGTTGTGGCAATAAACATCGCTCCAGCCAATAATTCTGCCATGAGGCTAGACTCTCAGAACAAAAAGCTAAGGAATGGACTGGATCTAGCTATCAAAGCCATGGCTTTAATCTTAGTCATATCGCTTAGCAAATTAAAGACTCATGTGGTCAGAAAAAGAGAGATATACAGTAAAGATAGATTCAAATATGAAGGAAACCTCTAAATGTTTTACTGAGTGTTTAAAAATGTATATAGGCTTGGGAGAAAAAGAAAATATAAAATCCTTAAAAGAAAAAAGAAAGCCATGTGGTGGTGGCACATGCCTTTAATCCCAGCACTTGGGAGGCAGAGGTAGGTGAATCTCTGTGAGTTTGAGGCCAGCCTGGCCTACAAGAGCTAGTTCTAGGACAGCCTCTAAAGCTACAGAGAAACTCTGTCTCGAAGAAAGAAAGAAAGAAAGAAAGAAAGAAAGAAAGAAAGAAAGAAAGGAGAGTAGTTGGGTGTGGTAGCACACATCTTTAATCCGAACTCTTGGGAGGCAGAGGCAGACAGATCTCTGTGAGTTCAAGGACAGCCTGGTCTACAAAGGGAGTTCCAGGACAGCCAAAGATACACAGAGAAACCTTGTCTCAAAAAGCCAAAAATTAAAAATAAAAATGAAAGAAGTAGAGGTTAAAATAAAGCCACGTAAAGATGGAAAATACACAGAGAATCTGGATACTGTATGTTATTGTGTTATCTTTAAACTGTCTGATGACTGAGGAAGGAGCAAAAGCTGCTAAAAGACATTTGATTATAAATGCTGCTGGATTAATTCAATATATATAAATATATAAAATGCTTTGACTTTAAAATTTAAGTCAAAAGATATGTTACTTTAGAGAAGAGGTTTTGCTTTTGTTTCCACAGGAAATGGGGGACTGTGGGCTCATTCTGCATTAAGAAAAATCAGGCTTGACCAAGGAAGACCACCTGAGAAATCTCCAATAGGAGGAATGGCCCAGATGTCTGAGTTCTATATTCAGAACAGCTCAAAGATTGCTGCCTGAGATAATCAAGACTCACAGGATACTCCAGTCAGGACTTGATCATAACTCTAAATTTTCTTTAGGTCCCCATAAGATTATCAGTGTCCCCAGTCAGCAGGAAGTATCCTGGAAAACTATGACCCCATTCCCAAAAAATGGATTATGGATATTTATCTTTGTTTAGAATGTTGGCTACAAGATGTTATGAAAAATGATCTGGATAAAAAGCCAAACAAAGGAGATTCGATTCAGAGTTCTTTTTTTAAAAAAGGGGGAAGTGCTGTGGGACCATGGTCTGTACCCTGTCACTTAATAAGAAGCCTGAGATACTAGGCCAGTTTATAATTAGTCAGTTTATAATTGATGTAGACCTCTGTGTGATTTCTTTGGGGCTGGACGACTGCGGGAACCAGGCAGGACAGAAGAGAGCTGGAGGGGGCACCAAAGGCTGCCTGAGGTCCAGAGCTGCTCTAAGTTCTGTGAGGTGTAGCTTGCCTCAGATGAACAAATACCTTTTTCCTTCTCTTCACTTCCATCCTTTCTGTTTGTTTGTTTTTCAAGACAGGGATTTTCTGTGTAATTCTGACTGTCCTCAAACTCGCTCTGTAGACCAGGTTGGTCTCAAAACTCAGAGATCGGCCTGTCTTTGTCTCCGAGTGCTGGGATTAAAAGTGTTTGCCACCACCGCCCAGCTCTATTCTTTCTTCTATTAAAAAAATATGTGAATGTGTGTGTACTTGCTGGGAAGGTATATATGCGTGCACACGTGTCTGTGTGTGTGTTCGTGTGTGCATGCATGTGTGTGTGTGCATGCATGTGTGTGTGTGCATGCGCATGTGTGTGTGCTCTGAAGCCAGAAGTTGATACTGGATGTCTTCTTTGATCCTGTCTCCCTCTCTTCTCTTTCTTTCTTTCTTTCTTTCTTTCTTTCTTTCTTTCTTTCTTTTTTCTTTCTCTCTTTCTTTCTTTCAGATTTTTATTTATTATGTATACAGTGTTCTGTCTGCATGTATACCAGAAGAGGGCACTAGATCTCATTACAGATGGTTGTAAGCCACCATGTGGTTGCTAGGAATTGAACTCAGGACCTCAGGAAGAGCAATCAGTGCTCTTAACCTCTGAGCCATCTCTCCAGCCCCCTCTCTCTTCTTTCTCTTTCTGTCTCTCTCATACATGAGAGACTCTAAGTGCTACGGATTTGAATTCACATCTTCACATCAAGTTTGTAAAACAGGCATGTCAGCAACTGAGTCATCTCCCCAGCCCCTTTAAAAATGTTGGCACAAACCTTTAATCCCAGCACTTGGGAGGCAGAGGCAGATGGATCTCTGTGAGTTCGAGGCCAGCCTGGTCTACAAGAGCTAGTTCTAAAACTACAGTGAAACCCTGTCTTGAAAAACAAAAAAAAAAAAAACAAACAAAAAAAAAAAGTTTACTGTTGGTTAGATGTGTCTCATTCTAGTCTTCCCCAGGTCTCTTCCACTAGAGCTGCTCAGAGTCCAGGCCCAGCAAGGGTGGAGCCTGCAGGGTGGGGGGTCAGAAGCTCTGCCTCGGGTCACCCGTGACGTCAAAGCTGGAGATGTGGAGTTCTACGTGGTCCCAGCTCCTCTGTACCAGAACCGTGTCAGTCTTCTTGGCCACCATCTCCCCTCTCTTCCCCGACAAAATCACATCAGAACGAATCCCTACACGGAACTCCTATTCCAGCTCACGTCCCTGTCCAAACCCCAACAGACAGGTGCCCACAGAGATGCCTTACGTTGATCATATTTAATTGGAGAAGGTGTCTTTTCTGTCGTGGCAGGGTCTCTCTGTATAGTCTAGCCTGGCTTCAAACTCTGGCTCCTTCTGCCCCCAGTCTCTCTAGTACTAGGATTATAGGCGTGTGCCACCGCACTTGGGTAAAGTTTGTCTGTCTGTGTATCAATGCAGAGTCAGACTCCTAAGCCATACTGGAGACTAAGGTTCCTTTCCTGGCCAGAACACAGAAGGAAGGCTGGAGAATCATAGTTTGGGTTCCAAACCCCCGGAGTGCAAGCCCACCCTCTTCTTCAATAGCTAGACCTACAGCTGGTCCTGCCTGGTCTCAGCCTTTCCTATGTCCCCTCCCTCAGCTTCCCCGGGAGCTTCCACCCCAGGGTTCCACTTACTTAGCAGCCTCCTCCTCCTCCTTCTCCATTTCCTCCTTCTGTTTCTTCTCTATATCAGTCCTAGTCTTCTGTGGCATTGGGGCTGGGACCCAGGGCCTTGAACATGGTAGCTAAGCACTCTGAGACATTCCTAGACTTGGCCTCCTCTTCCACTCCCCCCCCCCCAAGATTTATTTAGTATGTATATAGTGTTCTGCCTGCATGTATGCCTGCAGGCCAGAAGAGGGCACCAGATCTCATTACAGATGGTTGTGAGTCACCATGTGGTTGCTGGGAATTGAACTCAGGACCTCTGGAAGAGCAACCAGTGCTCTTAATCTTTTTTTTTTTTTTGGTTTTTCGAGAGGGTTTCTCTGTGGCTTGGAGCCTGTCCTGGAACTAGCTCTGTAGACCAGGCTGGTCTCGAACTCACAGAGATCC
>NC_022014.1:4017235-4023183 GCF_000317375.1 Microtus ochrogaster
CTCTGTAGACCAGGCTGGTCTCGAACTCACAGAGATCCTCCTGCCTCTGCCTCCCGAGTGCTGGGATTAAAGGCGTGCGCCACCACCGCCCGGCAGTGCTCTTAATCTTTAAGCCATCTCTCTAGCCCCTTGGCCTCCTCTTTTTTTTTAAATAACAATTTTTAATTTTTGATGGCCTCCTCTTTTTTTAACTAATACATTTATCAAACACAGCAATCACCCTCTCCTGTTGGCACTCCCAGGGCTATGGGCTGTGGCTCACCCTGTCTCTGCAGCCTCTTCCTAGCCTCCCTAGGTCTCTGGAGCACATCACCCCACAGCCCTCCCCCTACAGTAGGTATCTTCTACCCTGCTCTGAAATCTGGCCACAGCACTCCCCTCTCTGCTAAGGCACTCTCTGCCGGTTAGATTCTCAGCCTTTGTCTTGGTTAGTTTTCTGTCAACTGGATACAGCTAGAATAGTGGTTCTCAATCTTCCTAACGCTGTGATCTTTTAATACAGTTCCTCATGTTGTGCTGACCCCCAACCATAAAGCTATTTTTGTTGCTACTTCATAACTGTAATATTTATTTATTTATTATGTATACAATATTATGTCTGTATGTCTGAAGGCCAGAAGAGGGCATCAGACCTCATTACAGATGGTTGTGAGCCACCATGTGGTTGCTGGGAATTGAACTCAGAACCTTTGAAAGAGCAGGCAATGCTCTTAACCACTTAGCCATCTCTTCAGCCCCATAACTGTAATTTTGCCACTGTTTTGATCCATAATGTAAGTGTCTGATATGTAGGATGACCATAGGCACCCCCTGTGAAAGGGTTGTTTGAACCCTCAAGTGGGTTGAAACCCAGGTCGAGAACTGCTTAGCTAGAGCCATGCTAAGAAAAAGGACACTCAATTATTTTTTTCAAAAAAAAAAAAAACAACAACAAAAAACCACCTCTGTAAGATTTGCCTGCTTACAGAGAAATGCAGATAATGGAGGCCTGGCTTGTGAAGTTTCAGAGGAAATTTTGAGAGCTTCTTAAAGATTATTAGGTTTATCAGATATTGTGAATTAAAAATATGTGGTTCGGGTTAGCTGGGCTAGCCACGTGATTACACTGGGTGTGTGGGATCCCAGTGTAGCATTGAGCCTTTCTCAGTGTGAGATTTTTTTCTTTTATTTTCTTTTGTTTCTTTGAGACAGGGTTTCTCTGCTAAACAGTCCTGGCTGTCCTGGAACTCGCTCTGTAGACCAGGCTGGCCTCTAACTCACACAGATCCTCTTGCCTCTGCCTCCCAAGTACTGGGATTAAAGATGCGTGTCACCACTGCCTGGCTCAGTGTGAGATTTTAACCATAAAAAACCATGCTCTGAGTTGACATATTCCAGTTATAAGGAACAGTTAACCAGAAGTGGACTACAGAAGCAAAAAAGCAAGGTTGGCACATTTAGAAACTTCCCCAGAACTGTGGACTTCGATGGACAAGGCCTTTGTTCCAGTTTCCGCGGGTGGTGCTGTCTGCGAGCTGAGTTTATGGCCTGAATGACTCTGTCATGGTATCAGTCGCGCTGCCGGCTGGGGGCCTTTTACACCTCAGCTACAGCAGGATATGGGAGATGCCAGTGCCATGGGATGACCGCCAAGGACAGTAGTCGTCCTGGAATGGAGCTAGGCTGAGCCTAGAAGACAAGCTGTGTGCTGCAGAGTAGAGAGAGAAGTGGTCCATTCCTTAGAGGAGCCCGGAAGACTGTGAGCAGATCCCAAGCACTGGGCCCCGGCTTATTTATGCTATCAGACTTTGGATTTGCTTTGTTCAGATGGTAACAGTGCCCTGCTTCTTCTCTCTATTTAGCTGATTTTTTTCTCTTTTTAAACAGGACCTCACAGTTGAGAGACTTTAAAGATTTTCAGAGAGACTTTGCATTTTGGGGGGAAGCAGGGACTCACTCTGTAGCTCTTGCTATACGGAACTCTACGTAGATCAGGCTCCCCTCCAATGCGGAGCTCTGCCTCCCCGGTGCTGTGATTAAAGGTGTGTGCCACCACGCCCTATGGGACTTTGCATTTTTAAAGAAACTTTGGGTATTTTAATGAGACTGAATTTTCAAAGTATTGAAATTGTAGAGACTGAGACATTTAAAGTCTATACTATGTCTATATTGCGATATTAATCTGAGATCTTGGGGATAAAGGAAAGGCTGTTGTTAGTGTTGTATTCGTGTGTCAAGTTGACAAGGGGTCAGCTGTCCTGACTAGTTTTCTGTCCACTTGATACAAGCTGGAGTCATTTCAGAAGGGGGAGTCTCAATTGAAAACACCCCTTGTAAGATTCAGGCGCAGGCAAATCTGTGCTTCATCTTCCCAGTTACCCGTTGGTGTGGATGGCCCAGCCCATTGTAGGCAGCGCCGTTCCTAGGCAGGTAGGTGTTTCAGAGCTGTGGGAAAACAGGCTGGGGGAGCCAGAGGAGCAATCAGCACTCCTCCTCGGGGCTTACAGGTAAAGCCTTGTGGGTGGTGGAAATTGAACCCAGGTCCTCTGGAAGAGCAATCAGTACTCTTAACCACCAAGCCTTCTCTCCAGCCTCCTAATTCAATACTTAATAAGCACCACACAATTATATCTGTAGTAATGAGGATGGATCCCAGGGCTTCCTGCAGGCTCTAGGCAAGCTCTCCTTATGAGCTATATCCTGAACCTCCAAATTTTGTGTGTGTATGTAGGTTGCCTGTGTGTTGGGAATTAAACTCAGAGCCTTGAGTATGCTAGGCTAATGTTCACAAAATGGTTTTAATATCCATTTTGCAAAATTCACAAAAATTTAAGCATCAGCCTAGAGACATGGATTCAGTCATCAGGACTGAGGCTCTGCATATGGCCACTAGGGGGCAACAGACACAGAGATTTGCAGCTGGAAACTCAAGAAGAGGGCCGGATCTCCTTCACACCTTCTCGGCTCAGGAACCAGAGTGGCCGAGATCCCTGTACGTCCAAAGGCCACCTGTGGTCTCATTCGCAGTCACCAGGCTGTCTATGAGCATTTTGCTAAGTGCCCCTGCCATTCGAGAAAGCCCCAACAGCCACTGAACCGCACCCGGCTGCCTCTCTTGCTGGAAGGCGTCCCACAGACCTTGCAGGCATCTGGTGAGTGGTGTTCATATTTCCCCGTCTGGGCATCCGCAGAAGTCCAGACACTAATTGGCTGGAGTTAATTAACTGCCGGTCTCTTGGTTTATATTTTCGCCCAGCTGGATTGTTGAGAAGGCCCTGGAGGAGCACTTCCTCTGAGTCACCCTGGCAGACAGCATCTGGACCACACAGCTAGGGCCCTGTTCCCTGTTCAGCTGAGGCCAGAGGTTAAGAAGAGGAAGTCTGGGTTCACCACAGCATGACCTTGGACAGAGCACTTAGCTCACTGGGCCAACGCTTCATCAGCAGATGCTTCCTTGGTGTCCAGGCCTTGTTTCCTCCTTGTCCTAGCTTCCAGAAAGTACTACTGATACAACAGTAGAGTTTGTTGTGCGCCGGCTGAAGGAAGAACTCTGTCTTGTAAGAATTCTAGAATGCAGATAGAGGACAAATTAGGTAAACGGGGTACTGATGTTTGGCGGGGGGAGGGGGGTCTGCTTTAAGGTAGGCCCGTTGCTGCAAGACCTAGTAAGATTTGGCTAGGATCACGTTAGCACACGATTAAACTCTAGTAGGTCAAGATTGTTCTAGTATGTTGTGGTAGGAGAGTCTCGTAGTCTTGGGAAGGTCTGTGACTCAGTGGACTTTCCTGAACTCGACGGCAAGGTTATTGACAAAGTTTGCCTTCCTGGACAAGTTTTTCCTGGCATAATCAAGTCACAATACGTGCAGAGTATTAAGGTTCACCCGGTGTAAGTTGGAATTCTTTGCTTTATTTTATTCTTTCAACAGTCTCGTGCAGCCCATGTTAGCCTCAAACCTGCTATGTAGTCCAGTGTGGTGGTCTGAAGGAGAATGGTCCCATAGACTTACATATCTGAATCCTTGCTCCCCAGTTGGTGGAACTGTTTGGGGAAGGATTAGGGGGTGTGGCCTTCCTGGAGGAGGTGTGTCACTGGGGGTGGCTGTGGGGTTTCAAAAGCCAATACCATTGCCAGTTAGCTCTCTCAGCCCCACCCCCCAGTGGTTGTATCTCAAGATGTAAGCTCCCAGCTTCTGTTCCAGCACCATGCCTGCCTGCCTGCGGCCTGCTCCCTGCCATGATGGTCATGGACTCTGACCCTTTGAAACCGTAAGCCCCAAACAGATGCTTTCTTTGCTAAGTTGCTTTGGTCACGTGTCTCTTCAGAGCAAGAGAAATGTGACTATGATGTCCATTTTAAGCTTGAACTCCTGATCCTCCTCCATCCCCCTGGTGCAGAGATGTAGGCACGTGTACCCCATGCAACTGAGACGCATGCGTGTGTACCCCACGCAGCTGAGACTTGCCAAGATCTTAAAAAAGGCCCTGTGAGGGGCTGGAGAGATGGCCCAGTGGTTAAGAGGATTGCCTGCTCTTCCAAAGGTCCTGAGTTCAATTCCCAGCAACCACATGGTGGCTCACAACCATCTGTAATGAGATCTGGTGCCCTCTTCTGATCTTCAGGCATATACACAGACAGAACATTGTATACATAATAAATAAACATTTAAAAAAAAAAAGGCCCTGTGACATCCGAGTCCTGGCCTACTAGGAAGCTGTGTAAGGGGGCAGCTCTCTCCTGAGCGCCTGCCCTCATGCGTGTGGTGGGGAAGGTGGCTCCTTGGACACGGGTAGTAGAGTGAAGTGGGAGAGCTGTGTTGAACATAGCTGCTAGAGTTGTTCTGAACGAAGTTCCAGAAGATTCTGGGGGCACTTCAGTCCTGCAAACTGTGAATCCGGGACAACAGACGTTGTGAGAAGTCATGATCCAAAGGAGGCCCTTTGGGAAGAGCGGGCGTTGCCCAGACTGAGAGGAAGCAGAAGAAATGAGAAAACTAAGCACTGACTGAGCCCAGGATGCCCGGACTCCTTTGAGTCCCTTCTTGTTCTCAGTATTTAGCAAGCAGTTATTTTTCTTTTTATTATCATTTTCATTTTGTTTGTTTTTGGAGACAGGGTTTCTCTGTGTAGTGTTGACTGTCCTGGAACTCCCTTTGTAGACCAGGCTGGCCTTGAACTCACAGAGATTCGCCTGCCTCTGCCTCCCGAGTGCTGGGTTAATGGTGTGCGCCACCACCGCCCGCCAAGCGAGCAGCTCTTTACAGCCTGGATGTTGTGGAATATTATCTTAAGATGTGCTACATTTGTTTTTCCTATGGAACATTGGTTTTAATGATACAAAGATGTGTTGCATTCTTTTATGTTGCATTTGTTTAACTTTGTGAAGCTGTGATGCTTTGCCTGTCCAAAACATTTGATGGGCTAATAAAAAGCTGAATGGCCAATAGCTAAACAGGAGAAAGGATAGGCGGGGCTGGTAGGCAGAGAGAATAAATAGGAGACATCTGGGAGGAGAAGATGGAGGAGCAAGAGAACAAGAGGAGGAGGACACAAGGGGCCAGTCACCCAGTCACACAACCAGCCCCAGAGAAAGAGCGAAAGTAATATACAGATGTAAGAGAAAGGCAAAAAGCCAGAGGCAACACGTAAATGGGGGTAATTTAAATTTAAAAAAGCTCGCTAGAAATAAGCCGAGCTAAGGCCGGGCATTTATAAGAAAGAATATCCTCTGTGAGATTTATTTGGGAACTGGGTAGTGGGCACCCCAAAAGAGTAAAGAGTAAAAACAGTCAACTATACCTGGAGCTTTCCGGTTTGCAGGAGATCCTTGAAGTCCCCAGGCATCCATCAGTCTGTCTATCTTCTATCTGTCTATCTATGTATCTATCTATGTATTTATGTATTTATCTATGTATCTATCTATGTATCTATCTATCATCTATCTATCTATCTATCTATCTATCTATCTA
>NC_022014.1:4023283-4032540 GCF_000317375.1 Microtus ochrogaster
CTATGTATCTATCTATCATCTATCTATCTATCTATCTATCTATCTATCTATCTATCTATCTATCTATCTATCTATCTATCTATCTATCTATCTCCTAGTTAGTTTGTTAGAGACAGGCTCTCACTCTGTAATCCTGGCTGGCCTGGAAGTCACAGAATTCTATCTTCTTGTCTGTGGCTCTCAAGTGCTGGGATTTCAGGCTTGTACCACACAGGACAGCTGCGTTCACCCTGCTGGCAAATCTGCGCACAGCCTAGTGTGTAACCAAAGCAGAGGGTGCCGAGTGACACTGTGAGGTTAGGGAAGTGGCTCTTTTTATTTTTTTATGTTTTAAAGATTAATTAATTAATTATTAATTAATGTTCTTGTTCCATGTATGCCCACATACCAGAAGAGGGCAACAGATCTCATGACAGATGGGTGTGTGTGTGTGTGTGTGAGAGAGAGAGAGAGAGAGAGAGAGAGAGAGAGAGAGAGAGAGAGAGAGAGAAATCATATTCTTTTCTGAGCATGATCTGATGTTACATTATTGACAGCTGTAAATAGATTTACAACCTTTGACCTAGCTATTTCCTTTCTAGGAATCTAACTTGAGGAAGTAATTGGAGATGCTTTCAAAGATGTTTTAAGCAAGTTTTATTGAGACATTATGTGTAACAGTAAAAGCAATGAGTGTCCAGCCTGAGAAGACACGAGGTTAAGTAAGTGTTGTTGCGTTTTACAATGGAATATTATGTAGACATTAATAACCATGTTATGAATGTACTGATATGCGAAGGTGCCAGGCTATATTATAATTTAAAATCCAATTAGTGTAGTAGTATGATTACAATATTATAAAAATAAAAATATATCATCTATAACTTGTTTAATTAAGTAAAAATTTTGAGACTTTCAATTGATCAGTGATTTTTAATTTTTTTACTTTTTATGTGCATGAGTATTTTGTCTGTCTTAGTTACTGTTCTATTGCTGTGAAGAGACACCGTGGCCAAGACCACTTATAACAGAAAGCATTTAATTGGGAGCTTGAGAGAGACTGGGCCTGACATGGGCTTGATTAAGGATGCTTGCTTCTCTTACAGAGGACTCAAATTCAGTTCTCAGCATCCATACTGGGCAGCTTGCAACCATCTCTAACTCCAGTACCCGGGGATTCAACACTGTCTTCTTTCCTCCTTGGGTATCCACACATACTTTGGATATGTGCACATAGACACACACATATACATATAAATAAAAAATAAATCTTAATAGTTATCTCTCAGAGCAATCAAATACAGTATTTGGAATCTTTCGAGACAGAGTTTCTCTTTATTGCTTTGGAACCCATCCTGGAACTCACTCTGCAGATAGGCTGGCCTCAAACTTACAGAGATCTGCCTGCCTCTGCCTCCCAAATACTGGGATTAAAGGTGTGCACCACCACCACCTGGCTTTAGCTGGGGTTTTTTTTAGTACTCCTAACAATGGGAATGGTGGTGACTTTGATTCTTTTGACTGCTCTTGGGACTCTTTTCCTCCTACTGGGTTGCCTTGTCCTGCCTTGCTGAGCAGTAGTGGCACACATCTTTAATCCCAGCACTCGGGAGGCAGAGGCAGGCAGATTTCTGTGAGTTTGAGGCCAGCCTAGTTTACAGAGTAATTTCCAGAACAGTCAAGACTTCACAGGGAGACCCTATCTCAAAAAACAAAACCAAAGCCAGCTAAACAACCACAGCACGTATGCAGAGGACCTAATGCAAGATCCGTGGTTGTCACGTTGGTCTCTGTGAGCCCCTGTGAGCCCTGCTTAGCTGATTCTGTGGGCCATGTTCTCTTGGTGTCCTTTGACCTCTCTGGCTCCTGCAATCTTTCCTTCTCTTGTTCTGTAGGGTTCCAGAGCTCTGCCCAAAGTTTGGCTGTGAGTCTCTGCATCTGCCCTATCTCGTGATGTTTATCCACACTCCATCAGAACGGTGTGATGTAAGTAAGGCTGTTGCAGGGTCTGGGTTTAGCTGTGGGGCCTGTGCCCATGGAGCACAGTGCCCAGATTCACTGGCATCTTCTCGGCCTTCCTAGTGTTCATGCGATGTGGAAGGCAGATGTAGGTGGGGGAAGAAATGAATCAAGGATGTTTCCCCAGCCCAAGTCTTGAGCAACTGGGGAATCATGCTGCCGATTCCTGAGCCAGGAAAACCCGAGCGTGCATCTCTTTGAGAAACGTGCTCAAAGTCCAGGTTCTGGTGCCCAGGTCATGGCTTGAAGGGACAGGCATGGAAGCGGGCATGGGGGTCAGTGACCCCAGCACACAGGATGACCACTGATGACCACTCTTGACTGCTGCTGCTCCTCTCACACACCTGCAGCTCCCCACCCTTGCCGTCAGCCTCCTGGCTGCAGAAACAGCCACACTGACTGGCCCCAAGTTGCTCATTAGCAGCAATTAGCAGAACCACTCATTTCCCTGGAGGGAAGAGGGGGAGGAGAAACAGGCTGGGAAGTAGCTCCCACCCTGCGGGGGTGGCCCAAGCTGGTTTCTCCATGTTTCCTCTGTGGCAGGCATGACGTGGCTGCCCAGGTCACACCTGGGGTGGGGGACAGCTAGGCCATGGCTCAGAAGTGCCCCCCCCCAAGGCAGAGACATGCATCTTTCAGCCATGTATTCAGCTCACCTGGAACTAAAGCAGGGCCATGGCCCTGCACCACCCTCCACTCTCCAGCCAGACTGAAGCCCCATGTGGCCAGTCTCTTACTCCTCTGTGAGTCTCAGAGACACTGACCAGGAGATAACCCCAGCCATACCTCTATGTCAGAACTCAGAGGTCGGACCTCTTGTCCATGAGTCAGGATGAGTCACCAGGAGTGTGAGGAAGAGTTTAGCCTGACCAAGGGCACCCCTGTGTATCCTGTAACCCATTTTCTCCGGGCCACGTCCCCAGCTGGACTCTGCCTGGCTCCCTCTGGACCTTCTGGCTCTGTCCAGGGGATGACCTGCTTTGTGGCATCAGCTGCCTGATGGAGCCCAACTGATATCAAGATGCTACTGTGATGACAGCCACTTGAAGTCTGCAGATTGTGTGGATATCGTCAGTCCTGCCAGCAGGCAGAGGCAGTTTTAGCAAGCCCATCACCAGCACCGCTAGGCCCTGTTATTGGTCCATCATTAGTTCTGCCTTGACTGGCCTGGTACTGTCCATGTAGCCCAGCTGCCTCCAACCTGATACCGTCCTCTTGCCTTGGTCTTGTGGGTGCTGGGATTACCACCGCATCTCTCTGTCTATTTTTAAATCTGATCTTGTCGTGGTTCTGAGCCGTGGATCTGTGGCTTTCCTCATGGCCGGCAAGTTACCTGTCACTGGGCTCTACCCTCAGGCAGTGTCCCTCGAATTAGCCAGCGATTTTAAGGACAAAGTGCAAAGGGAGCTCCAGGCTCACCCAAGAACTCGTGAGTCACCTTGGAGTGGTGGAAAGATGCTGCTCTCTCTAGCAGAAGGAGCAGGCTGGGATGGGGCGTAGAGGGAGAGTCCTGGAGCCCAGTACTGTTCCTGGGGGAGGGCTGGACACTTCTTCCCCAGGCCCCCTTCCAGGCTGGTGGGCATTGTCCATGAGCACCGTGAAGTCAGTGTGGAGAAGGAGATTAACACTCAGAACTCCAGCAGCCGAATTCTCTTTTCTTTTATAAAGCTTTGATTTTATCGTTAAAATTATTAGTTATTTTTTTCTCATGATAGGGCTCCTCTACTTAGCCCAGGCTGGACCTCAAGATCCTTCTGCCTCAGCCTCCCAAGTGCAGGGACAGCAGGTGTGGATCATCACACCCGACTCCAGCCAACTCACTGAAGATACAAAGGCTGAAAACATACCTTCCAGGCAGCTTCTGGAAGGGAAGAACTCCGAAGACGGAGAAAGTAAAGACACAAGGGGAGCCACAAAGGCAGGGATAAAAGCAGCTGATTAAAATACCTGAGCCTCTTGGTGGAACCCAAAAGCCAGACATGCTACATATTCCAGGAAGACAGTCTCAGCCTGATGCTCTGGGAGTCACATGATCAGCATGGAGCTCGGAAGCCAAGCACCGAGAGTCAGATAGCTAAGCCCTGTCTGTGTTCAGAATGCATGGGATGGTAGATGTTGGGGATCCCTGAGAGAACAGGAAGGTGGGCTGAGCAGGGAGAGCGATTCTTAATCTCCACCCGTAGGAAATGCTGAGAACTTCCTTACAGGAAAGCTTTGTTCTCTGGGCTCAGGGGTGGGAAGTTCCCAGACTGCAGAGCTCAGCATTGGGAAGAGGAGATGGAAGAAAGGATGTCACGGGTCTGCACCATGCAGCCCTATCCTGACTTTCTTGCCCCCAGAGAGCTGTGGGGCAGTGTGGAGTCAGGTGTGGTTGGTGTGCTGGTTTGGATAAGAGGGCTCCCAGAAGTCTCCAGCACTGAACTCTCGGTCATCAGTGGTTGTTTGAAGAGGGTTAGGTATGTCCTGGCTGGAGGAAGTATGTTACTTGGGGAGGGCTTTGAGGTTTCAAAAAGACGCCTACAGTTTCAAGTGAGCTCCCTCTGCTTCCTGTTTGTGGATCAACATGCGTGTGAGCTCTCAGCCGCTATCCTACTGCCTTTTGCCTGCTACCTCCACTCTGCCCTCCTGGACTCTGACCCTCTGGAACTGTAAGCCCTAAATAAACTCTTCTGCAACTTGTCTTGGGCATGGTGTCTCATCACAGCCTTAGAAACGTGACTAAGACAGTCGGCTTCTCATAGGAGGGGCGGAGGGACAGAGCTCTGGGGAAGAGCTGGGAAGGGCTAGAGGAGCCTGAAGGAAGGCAAGGGCATGGGGACTTTGGGAGGGCTCTGAGGGGGGACCACACCCAGGACTGGGTTGGAGTCCTGAAGGACCCGAGTTTCTGAGAGGCAGAGAAGCCCAATGCCTTGCTGTTTCCAAGGCAACAGGTTCCCAGGACAGCTGGGAGTGTGATCAAGTGGGAGGGGGGACATCGGAGAGCAGTGCTGCCTCAGTAATCCAGTATCCCCAGGGCCACCCAGACCAGGCTCCTCAAAAGCATTCATGCCCAGTGGGGCAGTGAGGACTCACCTGTGTGCCCCTCTCTTGTCCAGGCACAGTGATAAAAAAGCTGCCAGAAGCAGCGGAAGGAAGGCTCACAGCTGGGGGGGGGGGGCGGCGATACCGTTCCTCACAGCGCGTCCCCAGGGCTCCCAGCCTTGGCTGCGAGGAGGTTGGCCGCATCAAGTTGGCAGTCAGGAGGTGGAGGGAAGAAAATGATGGTGCCCATCGGGCTTTCTCCTGTCTCCTCTTTTATTCAGCCTGGGCCCTCAGGTCAGGGGATGGTGCTGTCCACAATCAGACTATGCGGTCCACCTTCAGCTAAACTCTGGAAATACGCTTGGCAGGCCACAAAAGTATGTCTGCCAGGTGATTCCAAATCCGATCAACTATCACAAACGGGAAGCCCTCTGTTTCTCAATTTGATACCCAAACTCATCAATTTACCTGTAACATTTTACCCTTTCCCTCAAGGCTCGAATTTAGGTCATTTGTAGGAGGCCCTAAAATCTTTTGTGGTTGTTGTTTTGTTTTTGAGACAGGGTTTTTCTGTGTAGCCCTGGCTATCCTGGAACTTGCTCTGTAGATGAGGCTATCTTCAAACTCAGAGATATCTGCCTCTGCCTTCTGAATTCTGGGCTTAAAGGTGTGTGCCACCATGTCTGGCTAGGTCCCAAAATCTTACTAGTTCTAATATTGTTGAAAAGCTGAAATCTCTTCTGAGACTCAAAGCAGTGTTGGTGAGGCACTGTAAAATAGAGAGAGATATATAAGCCGTATATTTCCAATATAAAATGGCACAGGGTAGTTTTTCCCCTGGCTTTCCACCTTGTGTGCAGCATTCAACCTCTGGTGGATCCCAAAATCCTCAAAAAGAGGTTCAAGCAGTTTTCCTGGCACCAGTCAGACTGATACCTCACAATTAAGCAAAACTGGCAAGAACCCAGAATTATCAGCAACAGGGTGCAGAGAAGACTCACGAACAACATGCTGATGACCAAAATTGATGTTGGGAGCAGCAAGAAGACCAAGCTCATGCTGCCCATTGGCTTCAGGAAGTTCCTGGTCCTCATTGGGAGCTGGAAGTGCAACAGATCTTACTGTGGTCAGTCATTCATTTTCCCTAGGAACCACCCTAGAGCCACCGTGGAGCCAGTGGTACAGCTGGGGTCAGAGCCACTAAGGCCAACACCAGGCTCACAGTGAAGAAAATGCATAGGCTCATATGCTGTTTTATTTGTGCTTATGTAAATCTGCAAAAACAATCTACTGAATGATAAAGAGTAAATAGTTCCACTCCATAAGGGAGGAATGTAGGGGTAGCGAGGGAAAACTGGATTAAAGCAAGGTCGAGATTTTGAAGGGACACCCTGAAGTTCTGTGACTGGCATCTGGGGCTGCTGGTGGCATCATCCAGGTTCCAGCAGGTTTGGGTCCTCCATTCGTCCCATTCTGCAGCCTGCAGTACATGCAGCCTCTCTCAGGTCAGCTCTATCCTCTGCCTGCAGCTTTCCTGGGCGGATGTTCTAGCCCTGGCATAGCCAACACCCTAGGGCATTGGTTCTCCATCTTCCTAATGCTGCGACCTCTTAATACAGTTCCTCATGGTGTGGTGATTCTCAACCATAAAATTATTTTGGTTGCTACTGCATAAATGTAATTTTGCTACTGTTATGAATTGTAATGTAAATGTCTGATGTGCAGGATATCTGATATGTGACCCTTGTGAAAAGGTCATTGGACCCAAAGGAATTGTGACACAGAGGTTGAGAATCACCGCCCTAGGGTCCCTACAATTTAGGGTTCACTTTCGTAGCTCAATAGAATAGCCTCCTTGCCAGGAAGTCAATCTTGACACACATTGCCTGGCCTCAGTGACCTGGAACCCTGGTGCAAGCTTCCATGATCTGGGCGTTCCATGAATGCCATTGTGAAGGGCTGATCCCACCTCAGCGTGTAGTCTGGTCTCTGTGAGCCTCGTCAGCTGAGCCTGAGAAAACACTGCCTATCCAGTTTCTAGCAGGGAACCCTTCAGTTCTCAATCCAGGCTCCCTCTGTCTTGTCTTCCGGGCAGGTGCTATTGTTTTGGGGCAGAGGTCAGAGTTTCTCTGTAATGGTGCCAATATAGTTCCACTTACAGCGACTTCCTGCACCCATCTCTTTCCTGCATCCATCTCTCCTGCACCCGTATTTCCTGCACCCATCTTTCCTGCACCCATATTTCCTGCATCCATCTCTTTCCTGCATCCATCTCTTTCCTGCACCCATCTCTTTCCTGCACCCGTCTCTTTCCTGCACCCATATTTCCTGCACCCATCTTTCCTGCACCCATATTTCCTGCATCCATCTCTTTCCTGCATCCACCTCTTTCCTGCACCCGTCTCTTTCCTGCACCCGTCTCTTTCCTGCACCCATCTTTCCTTCATCTTTAAACTCCTGCTCCTCTCCTTACCAAACTGCACATTTCCCTTGCATTTAGAACGTTCTCATGGTGGAATTGATTAAAAGCAGGGGCAGCAGCCATGCTGCATCTTAGAGCTATGTTCACTCTACTGAACAACTAAGTCCATTACTTTTGATGTCAAGAATGAAGCCTTTCTCTGCCAGAGGATAGCACGAATGGCGGCCTATAGTCCAGTTCTGAGTAGTCATATTCTCCTCTGAATTTCATGAGCCCAACCTTTCCTAGTCACGTGGTTTTCGGGCAGTCTGAACTCTCACCAGAATGGCCCATCAGACTGATAATATTCTAAGGGTTCTCGAGGTTACAGCACCAAATCTTGCACACTCCTCTCACAAGCCAGTGCAAAGGCCTGCAGACCACATGGGCAGATTCGGACAGCGATGGCCCTCTCATTGGTACCAGTTTTCTGTGTTAGTTCCTTTTCCCTTTCTGTGACAGAATACTCACACTACAGAATGCCACTTTCCGAGTATGACTGCCACTGTCTTCGTCGGCACAGCGGTGACCGCTTGTAAGGGGCTCTGAGAACAGGCTTGACGGCTGTCGATGTTCCTTTATAGAAGGAGCAGGTGGGCAGGGTCGTTAGACCCTCACCTGCGAGTCCAGCTGCTATCCTGCACTGTCTGGCCATTTGTGTGTAACTCTGCCCTAATTGCACGTGGCCTTCGGTGCTGGAGTGGGAAGGTTAATGAGGAGGGGGCGTTCTTTCTATGAAGCTGGGAGGCAGTCATCATCCACGCAGGCTGAGACTTTTCGGAGGTGTGGCTGCTATGGAGTCATCCACGCTCCTGTGAAGCAACCCTCACCCGTGATCTGTAAGGAAGCCCAGTAAACTCATTGCTTTCACAGCTTGGATTCCAGTGGAACCCTATAAGGAGGGGATAGACATGATTTGGATTTCCTTCATGCCTGGGGAAGCACGGTGGGCAGCGGGAGCAGGAGGCAGCTGGGTGGGTCTCAGAACCAGGAAGCCGAGATGGTTACTGATGATCAGCGGCTCCCTCCTTTCCCCCTTTAATCCCGTCTGTGCTGTCAGCCCAACAGGAATCACTTGGGCGATGTGCCTCTGAGCGTGCTTTTGGGAAGTTATTTCAATCACATTAATGGATGTGGGAAGACCCATCTTAGCTGGGACTGGACTCTATAAGCTGAACACTAGTGTGTACCCCGTTCCCCTCTTTCCAGACTGTGGGTGTCATGTGACCTCCTCCCACTCCCGCAGCCTTGACTTCCCTCCCTGATGAGCTGTGAAGGAAAACAACCCTTTCTCCTTCAAGTCTGCTTTTGTCAGAGTATTTTATCACATTGATGAAGAAGTAATAAGGGAATCTAGAACCCCAGCCTGTGGGATGGTGCCATTCACATCAGTTAAACAACTATGGAAACCCCTCACAGGCTTACCCAGGGATGTGTCTCCTAGGTGATTCCACGTCCAGCCACCCCACAGGCTTACCCAGGGATGTGTCTCCTAGGTGATTCCAAGTCCAGCCACCTTACAGGCTTACCCAGAGGGGTGTCTCCTAGGCTATTCCAAGTCCAGCCACCTCACAGGCTTACCCAGAGGGGTGTCTCCTATGTGATTCCAAGTCCAGCCACCTCACAGGCTTACCGCAGGGATGTGTCTCCTAGGTGATTCCAAGTCCAGCCACCTCACAGGTTTACCCAGGGATGTGTCTCCTAGGTGATTCCAAGTCCAGCCACCTCACAGGCTTACCCAGAGGGGTGTCTCCTAGGTGATTCCAAGTCCAGCCAC
>NC_022014.1:4032768-4037529 GCF_000317375.1 Microtus ochrogaster
ACATCCTGCAAGGCCATCAGCCTTTCTTACCCATTCAGCCTTTTCTCACGAGGCCATGAAGCTGCTGGTTGATTCTTTCACAGGACTGGCCCACGTTGGTGATATAATGATACTTAAATCAACTGGGAAGTTCCCAACATCCACGAGAACAAGCGACTTGTTATTTTGCTTTGTTGTGTTCTTTGAGTCAGGTTCTCATGTAGCCAAGGGTCACCCTGAGTCTCTTCGCTCCTTCCAAGTGCTGGGATTACAGGCATGTGACACCATGTCCTGTTTCATGTGGTGCTGGGGATTGAAGGGGGCCTTTGTGCAAGCTAAACATTCTGCTAACTGAGCTACATCTCCAACTTCACGTCTTTTGGAGACAGCTTCTCCCTTTGTAGCCCAGGCTTGTCTAGAACCCGCTTTGTAGCCTAGGCTGGCCTCACATCTGCAGAGATGATGTTCCTGCTTTCGTCTCCCCTGTGCTGGGGTTACAGGCATGAGATCACCCCTTTTGATGGCTTACTTTTCAATTCCATTTGAGCCATCAGGGCAGGTATCATTTCAGTTTGTCACTAAGGGTCCCTCTCCGTGACCCCCACCCCTGCTGCTCAGTAATGCCTGCTAACTCACCTATTAGGCTGTGGTGTATTTCCTTCGATGACCCTGGGACTTATAGTGTGAGCCCCAGCAGGAGGAGGTGGTGCCCGGCAGGATAACCTTGCTCGGAATATGTCCCCTGACTCCCATACCCACATCCCAACCGCCACCGCTGGTGAGTCATGGTTTTGGCTTCAGCATCGCCAGCTCCAGCTGCCCTTAGCATGTAAATGCTCCTGCAGCCCTATCAGACATCAACAGCTCAGTGTGAATTGGCTGGTATCCCTGAGCACGCTGGCAGGGACTGCTGTGTGGGTGGCAGGGCTGGGTACCTCATCTATCTCTTGCATAGCGTAAAGATGCCCAGCTGGGATGCTGGGTGTGAGTCTGGTACATGGAGGCCCGCAGTAAATATTTTGCTGAATGTTGACTCATGCCAGGGGCTCAATCCTGGCTCTTCACATCCTAGGAACTGGAGAGCGGGCCCTTGGGGAGGGAGCGGGTCTCTTCCAGAGCTTGTAGCAGGAAATCTCCATCTAGCTTCTTAAACTTCTTCTGACTCCTACAGAGCCCTTGTGTTGGGGCTTCTTTCTGGCCAACCGTCTCAAAGGAGGCAACATTCTGGAGACGTGCCTCTTAGTTGCCTAGGGCAATGACTCAGGAAATGCAGAGGCAGGAGGCTGCAGGTATTGGTCTCTAGCCTCTCTTATCTTCTACAATCACTTATTCATTCAACAAACATCTACTGAAACCCAGTGTGCAGCCGGCAACAGACTTGGATCTGAGAATGGCTGGGGGAGGCACCCTTCCTTCCCCTCAGGGAGTCACAGCACAAATCAAGGTCCATGCTACTGCCCACCTCGCTGCTGACTACTCATCTTGCTTCCCACCCCTAAGAGATGTGAGTTTCCTGGGTGAAGGACCCGAACCCCATTCCTCACTGAGTGTCCCAGTGACCTAGCACAGGGGTGGCACAAGGGGGTGGGTTAGGGAGGTGTGGGAGCAGCTGAAGGTGCAGAAGTGACCCTGAGGGGGACCCGTGATAAGGCAAGTGCTCCTCCATATTTGTTCTATAGCTTTGGGGGATGGGTGCGTAGAGAAGCTGGCCTCATCTTGGCTGCTCCTGTAGTGACACCCACAATCACAGGAGGGAGAAGAATGAACCACTGGGGTTCCTGAGGCCACATATTTTGTGTGTTTGGAACAGGGTGGGGCAGGGGCTCTCCGCCTCATCTTGCCTGCAGGTTAACCCCGACCTGCCTCTTGCCTCCTTCTCCGCACAATGGCCCATAGTTCACACCCCAGTCCACAGTGGCCTGCATCACCTTGCCAGAGAGGGGCATCCATGTGCAAATTGGGCCTGCTACCTCTGTAGGTCTAAACAATTGAGGTGGAAAGCACAGGGCCCTGCAGGGCCAGCTCTGGACAGCTTGGGAGACACAGGCCAGGGAGCTCCCAAGAGAGCTGTGGCTGGCCCAGAGGCAGAAAGAGATCAAGCTCTCTTTCTTTCCCTAGGAGCAGTGTTACTGTCCCTGTTCCCACACTTTTCTTTTCTTTGGAGCATGTGACCTGCACCAGGGAGGGTCAGGCACCTCTGATCCTGCTGGGGACACCGAGTTCTCAAGTTGACCCAGTGTCCAGTCTACTGACTTCCCTGAGCTAGCTTTTTTTTTTTTTTAAAAAAAATCTTAGGGGACTTGGGGACAGCACAACGTAGGGTACAGAGTCTCAGACTGTGGTATTGCTTTTATTCAGCCTTGCTTCTTCCCACAACCAGGTCTGCCCCTAGAAACTCACACTGGACAGAGAGACATGTATGTCTTGGGGGGGGGGGGTTGCGGGTTCCTGCTTGAGGTGAGGAGGGCAGGACACTGAGTCAATAACGATTCACATCAGCCCACAGTGCCCCAGCTTCCCCAAGCCTAGTTCCATGGGGTCCCAGGATGTGATTCTTCCCAAGTGAAAGACCCTCAGAGAGGACCTTTTTCTCCGAGGAAGACCCCAGAACCAGGACACTCTGAGACCAGGCCACAGGATGCAATTAGCAAGAGGTTTATTGAGTAAACACAGGTACCTGCAGGGGGTCCGAGTCCAGACCACAGGATGCAATTAGCAAGAGGTTTATTGAGTAAACACAGGTACCTGCAGGCAGCAAAGTCTTTTGGAGGACTTGCGTGCCTGCCAACTGGAGGGCGGGCTTTTTATAGGGAAGAGCAAAAAGCAAGTTTACAGAAGCAAAAGCGTGGTTATCGGAATGAGGCGGGGGGCATGAATGGTTTCCTCTCTCAGCATGGATGTCTGGCAACAGTCATCCTGTTCCTATCTTTATAGATATCCTGTTTTGCAGTCAACCTGCTTTGTTGATGTCCTATCTTATTGACATCCTGCCTTACAGTCTTCCTATCTCATAGACATCCTGCTCTCTCAAGCACATGGGATGTTCTTACGAGAGCAGGCTGGCTGCTGATCCGGAGAATTTTTTATTTTAAGCAAACAGGACATTCCCCCGGGAGCATGCTAGCTGCGGGACTGGGCCACCCAGACAGTGGGTCAGGGAGGAGGCGGGGCTACCAGGAGGAAACAACTGGCTACTGGGGCTAGGGGCAGTAACTAGCCGGGGGACTCAGGCTCAGGTTCAAGATGGGTGCCCAGGGTGCACCCTGTGAGGGGCAGTAGGGACACGTTGACTGCCCTAAGCATGGCTCTATCCTTGACTTTTGAGGAGGGGGTCTGTAGGGTCTTTTACAAGTATGGGGGCCGGAGGCCACAGGCCACAGGCCAGGGCTCCTGCTCAGAGTTGGCCTGCTCCCTGGATTCAGGTAAGAAACGAGTCACGGAGGTTCACCTACAGTGACAACTGGGAGGAAGTATCAGGGACAACTTGGCCAAATGACCAAGAGGCCATCATGCCCTCCTCCTTGGGACCTGAGTCACAGCTTTCAGGGAAGTGGGCTAACGGGATTCCAGGCTCCCAAGTGTTTGGGTTGAGTCATGGAAGCAGCCAGGGCGCTGGACACGGGCCGTTAAGGAGCAAGATCCCCCTGGCAACCCCCAGCCTAAGGTCCCACGGGCTCCTAACACTCTCTGCCCCAGCTGAGCCACTTCCCACCCCAAGCGCTCGGCAAGCTGCAGACAGGATCTCTGTTTCCCGTCAAGGATAGAGCCATGCTTAGGGCAGTCAACATATCCCTACTGCCCCTCACAGGGTGCACCCTGGGCACCCATCTTGAACCTGAGCCTGAGTCCCCCGGCTAGTTACTGCCCCTAGCCCCAGTAGCCAGTTGTTTCCTCCTGGTAGCCCCGCCTCCTCCCTGACCCACTGTCTGGGTGGCCCAGTCACCAGCTGGGGGGACTGGTCCAACAGCATTCCTCCTCACAGGATAAAACCTGGGGCGACTTGCAGGGAACCCGACACTACAGCCACCTGCCCTGCCAGTCCCAGCCAGCACAGCCCTTAGGTCCTTGGAGATGGTCAGCAGCCTCGCTGGGGCTCCACCCCTAGCGGTGATTTCCAGACCTCCCCCCGCACTGGGTGGGGACCAGTTCAGGATCACAATCTTTCTGGCGCTGCTGACTTCCACAGGTGAGCCTCCGGGCCTGCGTCTCTTCGCCTCCTCCTCTCTTCACTCCTCCTTCCGGCCCACAGCCCCTCCTCCTCGCCAGCCTCCTGGTTCAGCACCTTCCCTCGAGTGTGGGCTCTCCTTCCCATTGTCTCCTTTCATTTCCCTGTGCCTCTGTCTCTGTCCCCTGCCTCTGCCGTTGCTCTGTGCCTCAGTTTCCCTAGCTGAACGCGGGCGAGCGCCCTGGTTGCCGTGCTTGCTGAGGGCTCTTCTCCCATCTGGTCAGTGCGGCTTCCCTTTGTCCTCCAGCTTCTGTTTCCCCCTCCGTGGTTTCCATCTTGGGTCTACTTCTGTTCTGGAATGGGACGGCTGCCCAGGCTTTCGTGGGGGCTGGGGAGAAAGCCTGGGTGCTGGCAGTATGTGTCCCAAGCTCTCTTCCTACTCTTAGGAAGGTGGAGAAAATACTGGTGAGCTGGGAGGCAGGGGTCTGAAAATGTTTGTTCCAAACAGAGCTTCAGGAGTTATCTGTGGTGTGTGTGTGTGTGTGTGTGTGTGTGTGTGTGTGTGTGTGTGAGAGAGAGAGAGAGAGAGAGAGAGAGAGAGAGAGAGAGAGAGAGAG
>NC_022014.1:4037629-4044769 GCF_000317375.1 Microtus ochrogaster
GAGAGAGAGAGAGAGAGAGAGAGAGAGAGAGAGAGAGAGAGAGAGAGAGAGAGTAGGAGGAGTGGGGAACGGTGCTGAGGGCTCAGGATGAGTCTGTTTGAGAGGATGGGGGATGCCCCAGGCATGGGGATCAGGGCTCCTCACCACCGGGCCTGACCCTCTTTACTCTCTTGCCCTCAGCTACCCTCGGTGCTGCCCACCTCCCTGGTGAGTGTGAGTAGGCTGGGGTGGGGGGTGGGATGGGCGGTCTCTGGATGTCACTCTATGGGATAGGTCAGAAGTGGGGTCTGCGGTCAGAGAAAGGATGAAGAAGGGATACAGGGATCACGAGCGTGGGGAGGGGTATAGAAAAGAGGATGAACCTGGAGGAGAAAAGTCTGGAAGGACAGGAGGATGAGAGTCAAGAGAACCCAAAAAATCAAGGTTAAGGGAAGTGGAGGGAAGGCCAGCTAACGGGCTGGAGAGAGGGATGAAAGGGCCAGCGCCCCGGTAGCTAAAGGGGATAGGGACAGGGCAGGGACTCACTGTGCTGGACACATGCCGTGCTGGGCCACAGGCTTGAGACCTTGGAGGGCCTGGAGGTGGGTTGAGAGGCAAGTCAGAAGACAGTTGAGTCTGCTGAGATGACAGGAAACTCTGTCTCTCCTGCCAGTGTCTCCAGACTGTGGCAAGCCTCAGCAGCTGAACCGTGTCGTGGGTGGTGAGGACAGCGTGGATGCCCAGTGGCCTTGGATTGTTAGCATCCTCAAGAATGGCTCCCACCACTGTGCAGGCTCCTTGCTCACCAACCGCTGGGTGGTCACAGCTGCGCACTGCTTCAAGAGGTATGTGCAATCAGATTTGCTCTTGATTCCTCAGTACCCATCCTTCCTTCCTGTCTCAGGCTCCAGGCTGTCCAGTTGTTCAGGGATCCTGATTGCCATCATACCAGGCATTCTCTCCTTGACATCTCTTTCTTTCTCTTTCCTTACAGCAGTGTGGACAAGCCATCTCTGTTCTCAGTGTTATTGGGGGCCTGGCAGCTGGAAAACCCAGGCCCAAGGTCCCAGCGAGTGGGTATTGCTTGGGTGCTGCCCCACCCTAGGTATTCTTGGAAGGAGGGAACCCGTGCAGACATTGCCCTGGTGCGCCTGGAACACTCTATCCAATTCTCTGAGCGGATCCTGCCCATCTGCCTGCCCGACTCTTCCGTTCGGCTCCCTCCCAACACTGACTGCTGGATTGCAGGCTGGGGCAGCATCCGTGATGGAGGTGAGGCTCCCCTCTAACTTCAGAGAAGTCAGGAATAGCTGGGGACGGAGGGCGGAGGCCACTCAGATGCGGATACTAGGGTGGGAGTGGGTAGAGGCCATGGGTGCATTATAGAGACGAGGAAAGATGAGTTGGGGACTAGAGAAATGAAGTCACAAGAACTCAACTGCCAGTTTTAGGTCACCTCTAGCTGAAAGGAATCTGGCTCTCTTTTAAAGCAACAATAGAGATTTGCAGTAATAACAACAACAAAAGGAAGGAGTGAAGAAAAAAGGCAGGCATGGTAGCCCATGCCTGTAATGCCAGCACTTGGGAGGCAGAGGCAGAGTTCCAGGACAGTCAGAATTACATAGAAAGACCCTATTGCGGGGGTAGGGGGGTATTTGCAAAGCTCTTGACACAAGAATGGGTGGACATGGAGTGGGAACAAGATGGAAACATAATCATCATTATGACTTCCAAGTGGGAATTGTCACCCCCTGGTGGCAGCATCTATGAATTGCAAGCAAAAGTCCCAGGAGGTAATGTAGTCTTCATCACCAAAAAACACAATTTTCAAACCAGTTATGGAGGTTTGGAAAATACTATCTATAACCACAAACCAGAGGAAATATAGAGGTAGAGAAAGGCAGATGGTAACTAGAGAGACAGAGCCTGGGTTAAGCCCAAGCGAACATGAAAGAACACTCAGCAGAGACCAGGAAGGAGAAACTTGAGTATAGACAGCAGGGAAGAAAGTCAGAGCCTTAACCTGGGTCCAGAAGAATTGCTCAGGCACGGGTGGATGCTGAGCAGTTGCAGTCTTCCCTTGGTCTACACCTTAACTCCAGGGAAGGTGAGGGCTTGGCAAAATTTGGGGAATACCAAACACTCTGCCCTTGTAGGAAAAACTAGAGTCTGAGTCTAGAAACACCACTCTGCTGTGTAGCCCTCTGTGGGCATTTGGGAGCTTATTGAGGGCACAGAATCTAAGGTTGCGCATCCATTTTTGAATTCACTGGGTCAAGAGGTGGGGAGCCTGGGATTAGGGTTTCCTGAAAACACCTTGGGAAAGCCCAGTAGAGCGGATTCATTTACCTTTGAGGAAGGCTGCTGGGGTGGGGGGATAGAGGGGACCAGATGCAAGCACTGAGCTGACTCTCTCTTCCTGTTCCCAGTGCCCCTGCCCCGCCCTCAGACCCTTCAGAAGCTGAAGGTGCCCATCATTGACTCAGAAGTCTGCAAACGCTTGTACTGGCGGGGTGCAGGGCAAGAGGCCATCACTGAGGACATGCTGTGTGCTGGTTACCTGGAAGGGGAGCGGGATGCTTGTCTGGTGAGCACCCACCCTCTGCCCGCCCCAACTGGGTGGCCCAAAAGCTCCATCACTTCTATTTCCTGAGGGACATCCTTTCCCACCTCTGCCTGGACCCCCTTTAGCCTGGCTGGGTCACCCATTTTATGGTTCGCACACGGGCTGTGTATAGAACTCCTCGGCTGTAATGCCTCAGCTTGGCAGCTGGTATTCTGAGTAGGGTCCGGTGCTTCAGAACCTTTGTCCTCTGTGGCCAGTCCCGTGACTGAGGTGGTCAGTGGATGTATGGCCCGGCTTCAGTGCCCACACTACCAATTGGTGTAAAGACTTTCTGAACCTGTAAATGAAAAGTGGCCTCATCTCCTGCTCCTTGTGGTCGTGGGGAGGTCATGCCTGCCACCAGAAGTGGTTCTGTTCATAAGGCCTGTTCTTCCAGGGCCTCCACAGCCGGCTTGGCTCAGTACTGCATCCTCTAAGCAAGCCTGGGCTCTGCACACGGCCTGCCGGTGTGGGCGCCTGACTTTTCTTCTTCTCTGCAGGGCGATTCTGGGGGTCCTCTGATGTGCCAGGTGGGTGACTCCTGGCTACTGACGGGAATTATCAGCTGGGGAGAAGGCTGCGCGGAGCGCAACCGGCCCGGAGTCTACACCAGCCTCCTAGCTCACCGCCCCTGGGTTCAGAGGATTGTGCAAGGGGTGCAGCTGCGCGGGCGCTTGGCAGACCGTGGGGACACCAGGAGCTCCTAAGTTGGGATCTGGAGAACAGCCTCTTGCTGGTCTCTCGGCTGTAAATATGTCTTCTACCTCCGGGGGGCGCCAGTGGCCTGTAGGAAGAACTGGGAAGTCCCGGCCCCGCCCACAGCGAGGCCCCGCCCCTCAATTGAGGACTGTGTGTGTGTGTGTGTGTGTGTGTGTGTTTATGTTTGTTTTTTTACAGTTATTTGTAACCATGCCACATATTTATTCCAGTTTCAATAAATTATTTATTCTCAGTTCTTGGTTTTTTTTTCCCCCTATATATGGGAATCCAGTTGGGACAAAAATGCTGGGATATTGTTGATGTGAGGTTGCACATGGGCCTGGCCCCAGCTCCATCTCAGACCCCTGGCCTATCCTTGCTCTTGCTGGCCTTTTCTCTGAGGTGGGAAGGAGGCCCAAGGACTTGGCTGTGCTATACGGAGGAGTTCAGGGTTGGGATCCCCGCCAAAGCTAAAGCAGGGTTACGAGAAGCTTATCTCTGTGAGAATGGAGCTTGGCTCATCTTCAGGCCAGATCCGGGCTGCTACGGCAGGACTCTGAGTGAGCTGCACTTGAAGCCAGGCTTTGTCTCCCTGATTTAGCAGCTACACCCTGCCATGGTTGATTAATAGCAATGACTCTCTGCTGAGGCCATAAATTCCTCTCCACCAAGGAGCTGCAAAACATTGAGGCAGCAGGCTTGAGTCACCTCACCTTGGAGAGGGGAGGAGTGCGGATGACAGCCATGACTCAGGCTGTGAGAGGTGAGAGGGTCTGGGGCTTCCAGAATGTCCTGGGCTAACGTCTGTTGCCCCTCCCAGTGGGGGCCCTCCCGAGGCCTGGGCTTGCATTTCTCAGGGCTCTGGGCGGTGGCCAGGCCACAGGGGCTGGATGAGTGCGGTCTTTATAATGGTTGATACCTGAGAGTCACAAAAAAAAAAAAGACCGGAAACTAGCCAGCTCCAACAGGTGATGAAGGCGACTTTGCTAAACAATGTCTCCTACCAGGAATGGCGGAGGTGAGAAGTCTAAGAGAACACCGTCCAGGTTTGTGTGTGCTTCATGCAGAAAGTGCAGTCCCGAAACACCAGTCCTATTGTTCCATCCATCTGCACAGAGATGCACCTGCCCTGTGTTGTTTTGATTTCCTTTATTGTTAGAAAGCAATAAACGTTGTTTAAAAAAACAAACAGGCCAGACTGGCCACCTGCTTGTAAAGGATGGAGCCTGGGAGTGCTTGGGGACTCAGGTGTCCCAGATGCCAGCACATGGCTGGTTGAGTCCCCACAGCAGTACCCTCTGTCTGTAGTGGCCCCCCATATTCCCCCCTTCCCCACGCTTACCCCCGGCCTCCCTCGCTGGTCCCTCTCCTCCCCTCAGTCGCTCTCCCCCTGCAGCTACTTCCTGCTCCTTCTGGTCCTCATGCTCTTAGCCTTCTCTACTCTTCCCTCCCCCATCCGCAGAGCTGGGTTTGTCTTCCTGCCAGAGCCCTCACCCCAGCCCTGCCTTGGTTCTTCTCCCTCCCTAGTTTCCCACTTCTGTCCTGTACTTTGACCTTGTTTTCCCCAGGCCTGTGTGTCCACCCCTCGCGTCCTCCCTCCGATATCATCCTTACTGAAGTCCCTTTGACAACTCTCCGGGGTCCCCAGTCAATGGCTAGATGCTTAGGTAGGGCGATGGTGTTGGCATTTGTCTGTGGGAACTCAGTCTTCAACTGTTCCCACAGCTTATAGTGCCAGAGTCCTGAGTGGCCCCAGCAGGTTAAGCTTCCCTGCCAATATTTAACAGGTCAAGTAAACAAACAAGAGATAAGGGATCCTTATCAATATGGCCACACTGAGAAGAATAGGTAGGAGAGCCGATGCCCTTAAGGTCATCCCTGGGATATTGACATGAAGTTTAGGTTTAAAAAGAGGGCATGAGATATGACAAGCTGGTCAAAATGTGGTCTTGTCAGTGGTGAGGGGACACAGACAGCCCCATATTGTCCTCTTCAGCAGCCTGAGGAGGTCCCCTACCCTTTCTTAAAATTAGATAACTAGCTAATTAATTAATTAATTAATTGTGTGTATATATGTAGGGGCATGAAGGTCAAAGGGCAATTTTCTGGGTGTTGAGGCTCTCTTTCCACCTTAAACTCCGATCAGCAGGCTGGTACAGTAACTAGTCCATCTTATTGGCCTGTTTTCCCTAATCTTTTAGGGACTTTGATGCCAAACCAGGATCCATGGTTTCAAGGCTGAAAATAAGTCCAGGACTAGATGATATTAAACAGAGTTGGATATTGTATATTTTAAAGATCTATTTATGTTTATTTATGTGTTTAGTGTTTGTCTGCTTGTGTATGCTGTGTACCACATGCATACAGTGCCCACAGTGACCACAAGAGGGCGCTAAATCCTCTGGAACTGGAGTTAACACCTGCTTGCGAGCTACCATGTGGATGTCTGGAAACAAGTTCTCTTAACTAGTGAGCCATCTCTCTAGCCCCAGGGGTTTTATTAGAGATAGTTTAATATAGACTTTAAATATGTGTGTTAAGGAAGAGAGAATGTCTCAGAAGAAAGTAAGAATATAGGCTTCTCAGAGAAGAGGCTCAGAAAAGTGACATGCTAGTGACTGTCCAGGCTTCCCGAGGGACACTTGCAATTGGCTGTGTTAGTGTTAACCACATGTTCAACTTTGGCCGTTTTCAGCTTAAATCTCAAGAGGTTGCTAAGAATCCCCCAAACCCTTTAATGTGCTCTTAATCTCTCTTGATAATTGAATTATAGTGGACTCTGGTGCTGCCACAGATGAGCTTATAGTCTAATGAAGAACAACGATAAGGCCTAGGCGTTTGGGACATGGCCTCCACCGAATGGTTCTGGAGAAATTCCTAGAGGACTTGCAGGTTTACGGCTGGAAAGGCAGAAAGAACTCGAGCAGGGGGTTCTTAGATGTGCTGGTTTCTTGTGTTCCGGATGGCAAGAGGCTTCATCTAGGTTCCAGGGTGAGGGGCTCCGCTCCCTCCTCACGAACCCCAGGATTTCTGTGCTTTCATTCCTGCCCATCACAGCTCAGCTCCAGCCTCTTGGTCAAGATGGCCTGACCAACTGGAAAAGTTGTGTGAGCGAATTCTCTGTTCTAGAGTCATGCTCTGGCTGGCACCAGGCTTTTGCCTTTTGCTTCCTGGCAAAATCCCCGTTTCTCACGCCCATTGTCTCAAGCCAAAGGGAAGGGTGCAGGTTTCTCTTTGGAGTATCTTCATTTCAGTCACGCTGGTGACAGCAGGAGGGGCCCTGGAAGTCCAGGGCTCCAGGAAGGCTGGGATGTGAAGAGGGGAGTTGGTGGCCAGTTCCTGAGTGCACTGGGGTTTTCTTGATTCCTCCCTGCTCGGGGGACTCCCTAGCAGTGTCCATGCCCTACACAGTCCATCAGTTCCGTGGCTCCTGCTCCTGGGGGCTGCCCAGCTCGGAGCGCTAGGCCATATCTCGGGGCCTCATTGTGCGCATGGAACTCTGGTCCTGAACATGTCCTGCTCAGGACAAAGTTCCATAAAACTGCTGGCGGCTGCAGATGGAGACCTTGGACTGCTAGGCCGTCTTGGAGACGGACCCCTGACTAGCAAATGTGCCGTTCCTTCAGCCTTCCATAGCCCTTGCAAAGCTCCAGCATCCTCTCCAGTACTGGGTGGGGACTTCCTGGCCTGTGACAAAAGTCACCACAGTAAGGACACTACCTGCCGTGTCCCTGAGGTCTGGATGTCACCCCCCTTTCCTTGAATTATAAACCCTTGAGGGGACCTTCCCTCCAACCCAGTACAAAGTTTTTTTTTTTTTTTTTGGTTTTTTTTTTTTGTTTTTTTTTTTGGTTTTT
>NC_022014.1:4044869-4046755 GCF_000317375.1 Microtus ochrogaster
TAGACCAGGCTGGTCTCGAACTCACAGAGATCCGCCTGCCTCTGCCTCCCGAGTGCTGGGATTAAAGGCGTGCGCCACCAACGCCCGGCCCAGTACAAAGTTTTGATTGCAAGGTTTAAGGGGGACACATCCTGGAGGAGTTCCCCACAATTTATCTCAGCAACCCTCTTGTACCCAGTATGGGAAATGTTAGTCTAGGTAGGGTCATGATAATGTTCATTTTCTCAGTTAAAGGATGAAACGGCAGGAAAAATCTGGAGCACAACAGATGGCAGCAGAGTGTTGTGGGATATTTGTACACTGAATAAAGAGACATTGCTATGATTGGTTTAATAAAGACTCAAAGGGCCAATCACTAGGCAAGAAGAGGTTAGGCAGGATTTCCGGGGACAGAGAGGACTCGGGGAGAAGAGAGGCAGAGTGACACCAATGAGATTCTGATGTGGGGTTCCCTTCCGTATGCTGTGAGTATGTTTTATTACTATTGGTTAACAAAGAAGCTGTTTTGGCCAATGGCTTAGCAGAGTAAACCCTGGCGGGAAATCCAAACAGAGATATAGAGAGTAGACAGAGTCAAGAAGACGCCATGTAGCTGCCAAAGGAGAAAGATGCCACTGCCAAAATCTTTCCAGTAAGCCATAGCCTCATGGTGATACACAGACTAATAGAAATGGATTAGTTTAAGATATAAGAGCTAGGCAGGAATACACCTAAGCTATTGGCCAAGCAGTGTTGTAATTAATGTAGCTTCTGTGTGATTATTCAGGTCTGGGCAGTGGGGAAACAAAAAAACAGCCTCCATCTACAAGACTCTAAAGTTAGACTCACAATACAGATCAGGGGTAACTGAGCCACGAGGCAAAATGTAGGTTAAAAATGTGGGTTAATTAAATTATAAGAGCTAGTTGGGAAAAGCCTAAGCTTAGGTCAAGCTTTCAAAATTAATAGTAAGTCTCCATGTCATTATTTGTGAGCTGGCCCCCCCAAAAAATCTGTCTACAAAGGAGAACTCTTGGGTACAGCACCAGAAGACAGAAGCAGCTTTGAAGATCCCAGGAGTAAGGAAGCACACATGTAGCATGAGCAGACACATGCATGCAGCAGACACACAGAAAAAGACCCTCTGCAAAGCAGAGTGCAGACTCAGAAAGAAAAGAACTCCAGCTCTTCCTATAGTGTTTCCCTCTCCTAATTTAAGGCTGGCCAGTTTAAGGAAAGACAGGTGGTTGATTGGCACATCCCAGAATGAGGTCAGTCAGTCCACCTGCAGGAGGCCTGCCGGGGAGAAACAAAAGCCTAGAGGCCTTTGTTTCAAGATGCCAGGCTTTTGTCTTGGGTCCAGAGAGTGAAGATGAAGCTGGCTACATTGGAGTTCACTGTCTTTATTGCCTAGCCATGTCCTGTCTGTCTGTCTGTCTGTCTGTCTGTCTGTCTGCCAGGGAGTCTGTCTCCCGGTGTCTTGGGAACCTTTCACCAGGCCCTCAGCTGTCCTCCACCCCACAAACAGAACAAGGGTTTTAAAGTGCACACTGAGCCACAGGACGTCTGCTAAGCCAACACTTCTCCCAATGCTTCTCCCGCCCCAGACACAGTATTTTTCAAACGTCTCTCAGGATCACTAGGTCACATGTTCTGTGGGCCTGTTGACCAATGAGGTGAGTGGCTTCTTAGTAAGACTGTTTTTCTCTGATGAAAGGGACACACTCAGCTGGAGACACCCATTGCCACCAGCTTACCATTAGTCATGGATGCAGATGGAGTGCCAAATGCCAGCGCTCTTCTGATGACCGTGAGGCTACAAGCTGACATCTGTGACAGTTAATGTGACTTTTTTTTAAAATTTATTTATTTATTGAGGATTTCTGCCTCCTCCCCGCCACTGCCTC
>NC_022014.1:4054060-4056183 GCF_000317375.1 Microtus ochrogaster
CAGTGGGAAGTCTGCTCTCACTATTGCGCTGCCCTTCCCAGTCTCGTGCGTGCCTCTGCCGCTGCGCGGGTCCCCGCCGCTGCGGGCCCGGACCCCTCTGGTCCCCGCCTCTTGCCTCTGCCTCCACGCTGGTCCCCGCTGATTGCTTCTGTCGCCGCCGGTCCCCCAAAGCCTATTTTTGATTGCAGCGCTGTGCCGCGCGCCGCCCTCCGCCGCCGCGACTGCCCAGTTAATGTGACTTTGACGGCTCTAGAATGCCCTGGGAGATGGCCTCTGAGCTGTGTCTGGGCAGTATCTTGGGCTAACCGAGGTGGGAAGGCCTGGGTGTAGGTTCCCCTGTTCCCCGGGTTGGGCCCCTGGACCCTGCAAATGGAGCAAATGAGCGGAGCACGGACATTTGTTGCTGTGTGCTCCTAACCATGTGACCAGTTAATTCAAGCGCCCCCTGTCGTGACTTCCCCCACCAAGAAGGACTGTAGTCTAAAACTATGAAGTGTTGGATCCCCGACCATTGGGATGTTTCTCCACCAATGCAATACGCCAAATCGGACCAAATAAAAAAAATCTAGATTTAATAAACAAAGTAAAGCAACTCCCAGATGAGTCTTGAAAGGCAGGAGAGATCTGCCACCAGATCTTAAATACCCTGAAGGCGTGATCTTGAGCAGTTCTCAGGGAGGAGCTGAGCCTCAGTGGGCTTTCTGAGGGGCAGGGTCTGGAATGGGAGGAGCGGGTTCCCAGATGAACTTCTGGGGGAGGTTTGGAATGGGGGGTGGGGTAATACTGGAGCAGAGATTGCCAACACAAACCAGGACGGAAAAATAAACCCTTTCTCCCTTGAATTTCTTTGATCAGGTAATTTGCCACAAAGAGGAAAGTGGGTTCTACAACCCAGGGGCAGTGAACAAAGACTCCAAAGCCGCGGGCGAAAGGACACAGTTGGGTGCAGCCTCCGCCTTAGCGCTCCCTGCTCCCTGCCTTCCTTTCCTTAGGCGACCCCCAGGTGCTGGTGTATAAACTAACAGCGTGACCGCACCACGCCGCGGTTGAGAGGAAGGAGACAGAGAACAGAGCAGAGAGAAAGTAGTAGACTGTGCTGGGGACCAGTTCCGGGGTGTGTGTGTGTGCGTGGGGGGGGGTGGTTCAGGTCCCAAAGAGGAGGTGTGGAGCCTGCGAAGGGAAGGAGGAGCCAGGCACCGTCCCAGGGTGAACTGGGATGGGTAATGCATAAAGGGTTAAATGGGAGAAACGGAGCCTGTGAGCTGGGCTGTAGCTTGGGATCAGGGATTGAGGAAGCCAGCACTGACCACAGTCATATGTTCATGTAGTCACACATTAATGGAAGGGCCACAAGTTCCTCTGGCCAGAGGAGAATGATTTACGGCTTTTGGAGCAAGCAAGACCTTTCTTCAAGCCCCGAAGGAATGGGGCCTTTGGTAGCAATGCTGACCTTGGGAAAAGGACTTTCTCTGGTCCGGTCAGACACTCCATTATTGAATATTGCAGTTTTGTTTTTTTTTAAATATGACTTAGTTTATCCAAATAGCTAAAGCTCAAAGTGAGCAAAGACAAACTAGGCACATAGTACCGGGACTATGAGTAGACTTTAGGGATTTATAAATCGTGATTATCAAGTATACCTTATTGTATTATGCATATGTTACCTAAAATTTTCAGCAACTTGGTGTTAACATGTGTGGGAGGCAGAGTCTCCATGGTAGCAGGAATTTTTTCCAAAAAATAAGTTTGTTTAGAGAGGCTGCCATTTTATACATCTTCACCCTTCAAAGTCTGCACACAATTTCCCAAAGGAAAAGGCATAAGGGAAGCCCATAATGCAGGGTGAGTGTAATGATTCGCTTTGGGGCCCGGGGTCCCTTGGATTCTCTCTCTCTCTCTCTCTCTCTCTCTCTCTCTCTCTCTCTCTCTCACCACTCATAAGTGGTGCCCACTTTAAGAGACCACTCAGAGCGGCCTCCAACCTCTCTGGCTTCCAAGTCCCAGGACCAGGGCCAGTGGGCTTCTTTAACACCACGCCTGTAGAGAGAAGACGTTCTCCTATAGGTCTGTAGAGAGAAGACGTTCTCCTATAGGCCTGTAGAGAGAAGACGTTCTCCTATAGG
>NC_022014.1:4056673-4061419 GCF_000317375.1 Microtus ochrogaster
CAGAAGAGGGCACCAGACCTCATTACAGATGGTTGTGAGCCACCATGTGGTTGCTGGGAATTGAACTCAGGACCTTTGGAAGAACAGGCAATGCTCTTAACCTCTGAGCTATCTCTTCAGCCCCTTGTTATTATATTTAAAACTCCCACGATTCAAAAAAGAAAAAGGTTTCTCTATACAATACGTGACTGCCGCCATTTTGACTGAGGTCAGGTGACCTCATCAACATCTTAACTGAGGGCCAGGTCAGGACCAAGTACCTTTACTTTACTGAGGTATTCCCTGACTGGTCCCCTGGTACTGACTCTGTTGCTTGTGTGTTTCGTGCAGTGGCATGCCTTTGGTAGGGCCCACCAAAAGCATCCACTTCGTACAATTCCTGTTCACTGTGTGTGTGTGTGTGTGCGAACATGTGGCTCTTAAATACATATATATATTTACTGTTAAAGGTTATTATAATATAATAATCTGTCTATTAAATCTTATTCCAGATTAAAAAAAAAACAGTAAGTCTCGTGTTTTAAATTGGTATGTACTTTTAAGTCTCTTGCAAAAATACAGTATATTTAATCCAATTCTGATTTAAGATATATTAAGCTGTTTTTTACTATTGTCAGTTCTGCCACTAACCTTCTACTGCAAGCAGTTTTTTCTTCTTTCTGTCTTTTTACGAGTGTAAATCTTACATGTTGAGAGCCAGTACAGTTAAGCTCAGACCTAGCTCTCCAGGCAGATTCTATACTGTAGTTATAACTTTTCTATACCTGGTAAACAGTCCTCAACTGCTCAGAGATCTGGGGAATATGGCATTTAAATGCTTAAATATTTAAAAAAAAACTTTTCATAACAAGAAGAGACAGGTTGGCTTAAAGCAGCAGCACTGTTTCCTCCAAAGAAGACAGAAGACAAATGGGCTCAAAACATTGTCTATCTGCAATTTGCTTCAACTGCCAAGCACTGACCACTGGGTAAAACTGCCTTTTATCTAAACTGAAGATCTCTAGACATGGACAGAATTGCTGGAATCGACAGGCTAGCTGCTTAGGTCAAGGTAGGTTTATCTTCCTACAGATTTCTTAGCCCACAGGATCTTCTGGAGCCTGGCAGGCCCTGTGCTAAACAGCAAAAGAAGAATATGACCCTCAGCAACCATGGAGGACCCTGAGGAGTAGCTCTAGGTGCCAACCAGATAAGTTCTCTGTTGTTTTTAATCAATGACTCAAGTAAAATCTTATCCTTCTTAAAGATCTCTGATGCAGTTTGACAGCTGAGAGGTTTTTTCTGTCTAATAGGACAACCTCACCAAACAAATTTCAGCAAAATACAAATACAAGTTATTAAGGTGTGAGCAAGTTATAAAGGTGTGAGACAGATACAATTTATCAAATTTCTCTCTCATGTTGCCTTTCATAGTCTTAAAAATACTTTCATTCTGATATAAATATGCTGCTGTTTAAAACTTATGTTTTCACAAACCCCAAAAATTCTTGTGAGTTCCAGGGAGCCGAATTGAAGGATCCACCTTAAACTGGTCAGATACACCCCTCTCAATTCCCTGGTCTTAATTTTTTTTTTTCTAAACTTGACTTTGTCTTCTGTTCTGCCAAAACTAAAACAGGTCTAAGAGACACCAGACAGTTCCATACCACAAACACCAGACAGGAGCAAAGAGACCAGCTATCCCAGGATGTGGCTGGCACCCAGCTTTTTCAAGTCCCCCCTCAATGACACCCACAAAAGAGCAGGAAGCAGTCTTGAGAATCCACCGCCCCAAATCCTTTAACCTGTTGTGCCTAACCTCCCTCCTTTTAATTATAAAAAAAAGAGGTGGGAATGTAATGGTCTGTCCTGTCCTTTAAGAGACAAGTCCTGCCCACTCCCTCCTGCTGAGTCCTGCTGAGGCAGGCAGAACTTCCTTCTGCTTCCAGCCTGAGTCTTTCCTTTCAGTCTCTCTCCCAGAAGAGGCAGCTTCTGCCTCACTCCATTCTACCTACTTCTCCCCTTCCCCCTCCCTCTGTTTCTCTCTCTCTCTCTCTCTCTCTCTCTCTCTCTCTCTCTCTCTCTCTCTCTGCTCTTCCCCTTTCTCCCCTTCCATCCTATCCCTTTCCCCTTCATCACCCACTAAATAAATTCCCACTTTCTCTGCATGGCGCATCTCTGTCTCTCACCTGCCCTGCAGCTCCCTGCCTGGGACTGGCTGCCTTCCTGGCCTGCTGCGGTCTCGTGCCCACTGCCTGCTGCCACCTGCGGCATTTTACTTTTACCACAACAAACCTCACTTTCTCTCACCTGATATCAGAAACTTGTTTTCTGCTGAGACCTCCGTACTTTGTCCAGGAATCCGCAAAGTGTCCCAAGGGCTGACGGGGTCCAGAGACTCAGTTCTGGGTTCCTGTGGGAACTGGGGACCCTTCTGCACCAGTTACCTTTCTTGTTGCCATGACAATCTACTGGACAGAAACACTGACAGGGCCGAGGACTTATTTTGGTTCGTAGTTCTATGGCACAGTTCATGGCGGCAGGAACGTGTAGCCGAGACTCGTCTTGGAAGCTGAGAGAGCATGGCAGGAAGGTGCCAAGGACAGTGCACCCCAAGGACCCCATGCCTAGTGACCTACTCCCTCCATCTAAGCCCCACCACCTAAGATTCTACAGCCAGACTGGGGAGAATCACCAGGCATCTGTTGATGAGCCTGCTAACCTGATCCCTGGGACCCACGAGGCTCAACTGACACTTGATGTTCTCTGTCGTTTAGTGTACACTGTGGCATATGTGTGCTCGGGAACAAACACATAGACACACACAGACAGAGACACACATGTACAGACACAGACACACACAGACACACGTACAGACACAGACACACATATAGACACACAGACACAGAAACACACACAGACACACACAAGCAGACACATATACAGACACAAACACACAGACACAAATACACACAGAGATACACAGAGACACAGATACACACACAGGCAGACACACAGACACACAGGCAGATGGACACACATACAGACACACAAGCAGACACACATAACAGACAAACAGATACACACAGACACACAAGCACACACACACAGAGGCAAACACACACACACGCTCAGCCCACAGAGCTATTCTTCCTTTAGTTCAGCTTCACTATCTTGGTCAGTATCTGGTCTCTGTCTGCTTACAATTAAAAAATACCCCACCCTGCAAAAGGCCCTCCAGAAACATATCAACTCAGGTGTTTGTTACCAAGGTAAAAATTAACCAAAAACCTATTAGCTTCGTTTGCCCTCCACCAACCTTAAAAACCCTTCTCATTCCAAGCCAGGTGCGGCCGAGCACGCCTATTACCCCTAGACTCAGGGTGTGGAGAGAGAGGGCTAAAGTTCAAGGCCAGCCTTAGCTAAGCAGCAAGTTTGAGGCCAGCTTAGGTTACGTGAGTCCCTGTCTCAAACCTTATAAATAACGGCAAGTCGCACAGCCAGGAAGCACATCGCTAACTCTCCACCGTGCCGAAGGCTTACGGTAACCGTGGCTTTGGCTACTTCTCATCCACCCGAATCACGTTTTCCTGACAGCAGAGACTTCAGTTTGTTTTTCAGAGGTCTGATGGTGACATCGCTACCTCTACGTCATGTCTTTCCCTTCCCAGCCTAGATGTATGTGGATGTGTGGATCACTGGAGGAATGTTTTGTTCAAGGCTGCGTGACACACGACTGCAGGTCGGGGCTAGCGTGTGTCTTCTACCCCGCCCTGGTGTGTAATCCTTCAGCTGTCTCTCACCTGTCATCAGGCCCAGACGATCCACAGGGCCAGGATGTTTGTAAGAACAACGGCCTCAGCAACAAGAGGGACGCAACAGTTTCTCCGACGTGCTCACCATTCTTCCAACCGACCCGTGCCTCACACGAGAAGGAAAACATCTTTTGCCACTGCGCCTTGGCCAGCAGTCAATTATAAGAGCCCCTCCCCCTATTAATAAAAGCCTGCCCCTCTCTTTATTCAGAGTAACACCCCAGTCCCAGCTGACCTGTATGTTCATAGCTTTTGACTGGATGTCATTGCAGTTTTCTCTTGTTCAGCTCATTCATGGCTAGGCCTGCTCCCGTGTCCCTCCGCCCCTCTGCTGGGACTGGTTGCTTTATCGGTTGGTGCCCACAAACTGTTGAAGTAAAAAGAACATTACTTGGAGTCTGAGAACTGGGTGAGGCAGCTGTGAGTTGGGGTTCCTGGGGAGGCAGGAAAGGTGTGAGCTCATGGGCTGTTGACAGGGGCCACCACCCCCTCCCCGGGACAAAACGGTGGGCACTGGCATCATGGTGAGGCTGACGTCACAATACCTCGCTTCCGTTTCGAAACGAACACCTGGCCCTTTCTTGTGCCTCACCTCACACCTCCTTTTGACTGGATGACTCAGAGGCTGGGTGTTTCCGCTCTGAGGAGTTTTGTTTGGTTGTTTTTTTAAGGTCACACTTTATTTATTGTTTAGGCGGGCCTCGAATTCTCTGTGTAACAAACGACATTGAACTCCTGGGCTTCCTGTCTGTTCCTTCCAGATGCCGAGGTTACAAACATGAGATTACATGCACCGCCATGACTAGTTCATGTGGGTAGAATCCGGACCCTCATCCGTATGGCTGCTGGACAAACACTCTCCAGAGTGAACTACATCCCCCAGTCCTTTACTCTGGATTTTTGAAATTTTGTTTTTCTTTTTTTTTTTTTTTGGTTTTTCGAGACAGGGTTT
>NC_022014.1:4061534-4076021 GCF_000317375.1 Microtus ochrogaster
TAAATAAATAAATAAATAAATAAATAAATCACTGCTCGGTCTGTTAGCTCTAGCTTCTTATTGGCTAGCTCTTACATCTTTATTTAACCCATTTCCATTAATCTGTGTATTGCCACATGGCTGTGGCTTGCTGGCAAGGTTCCGGCTCCTCTGTCCCTGGCGGCAGCTATATGGCATCTCCTTGACTCCGCCTTCTTTCTCCCAGCATTCAGTTTAGTTTTCCCACCTAGCTCTACTCCATCCTATCACAGGCCAAAGCAGTTCCTTTATTCACTAACCAATGAAAGCAACACATAGACAGAAGGACTTCCCACACCAGAGGTACCTATTTAACACGTCAAAGTAGACCTGGCTGCCAGACTCTACTCATCCCTCAGACCCTACTTGTTAGAGTGTCCTCCTGGCTGGCGTACCCTGACCGCTACCCTAGACTTCTCCAGCCCAGGGGATGGGCTGTCCTTCCCTATATAAACTGAACCATTTTAGTCACCTGGTCTTTTCATCTACTCTCTTTGGGCCTCTCGGTTGCTGCGCCTGGTTTCTCTTTCTCCCCTCATTCCCCTCCACTCTTCTTTCTTCCCCCTCCCCTCCCCATCTCTCAGTCTGGTCATGTCTACTCTGGACTCTCCTAGATGTCCCTGTCTCTCTCTCTGGTTATGCTCTCCCACATACCTTTATTTAAAAATTGTTTTTATTGTGCTATACATTTTGCTCCCCTCCCTTCCTCCCCTCCCCTTCTACCCTTTCCTGTGACTCCCCACGCTCCCACTTTGCTCAGTTGATTTTCTTGTCTTTCTTCCCCACACATCTATAATAAATTTTCTCCTCCACAGTACCTAGGAGCAGTCATGTCCTTTCCTTTTTATTTTTTTATTTATTTATTTTTTTGGTTTTTTGAGACAGGGTTTCTCTGTGGCTTTGGAGCCTGTCCTGGAACTAGCTCTGTAGACCAGGCTGGTCTCAGAACTAAGAGAAATCCACCTGCCTCTGTGCCCCAAGCGCTGGAATTAAAGGCAGTGCCACCACTGCCTGGTTTATTTTATTAATTTTGTGCATATTTAAGCACAGAACAATTTGGTGAAAACTTTTCTGTTGATAACTAATTCAATCCCACGTGTATAACAAAGCATACATGAATCTCCCTGAGGAACAAAGTAGGCTAAATACAGCTCAGACATAGCTCCTGTGAGGGCTAAGGTTTTGTTTTAGGTTTAGATCATGGTGGTTAGGACACCTACAAAACAAAGATGCCTCTGAGCTGTAAGCCCCACTTGCCCAAAGATACATAACTTCCTGGAATGCTGGGACTGTTCGTGTAAGATAATAAACCATGTGTCATTTCTATTAACAAGGTTGGATGCCCCAACCACACAGAATGTGCTTGGTCACATGTAGATGGGAGGTACATAGGCAGGAAGTACATCAAGATGAATACTTGCTCCTGATTGGACCAAGGCAGGAAGTATGTAGCTGTAGCCTTGTGGGGTTTTGCTTTTCTGGGCACCTGACTAACCTAATTCATGGCCATTCTCTAGGAGTCCTGGGTATGGACCTGGCCAGTGTCCGTCTTCCTGGCCAGAATTTAATAAAGCTAGCTCTAAATTTGGCTCACAAGTTGTGGTAGCGTCTTAGTCTTGGCCAGTGGTGTTAGCACAACATTGAAACTCTTTGTAAACTGGACATGGTGGCGTACTTTTTAAATCCCAGGCAGAAGCAGGGAGATCTCTGTGAGTTCGAGGCCAACCTGGTCTACATAATAAGCTAGAGCTATGTAGTGAGACCCTGTCTCAAAAAAGCAAGCAAGCAAACAAACAAAAACCCACTTCTTTGTAAAGCCCGTAAAGATAGGTTCTACAGATTGACTCAGAAAAGCAAATTTATGCCAAGGGTCTGGGGGAGGATCCAGTGTGGGAAAAGTGTCTGACCACACAGGTAGAACAGAGGTCCCCAGATTAGAGAGCACCTCCATGCCCAGCCTTCTGGGTGGATAACAGAGGGGAAGGAACCAATCTGGGAGTTTAACATTCCAGCTCCCCCTACTGCTCCTCTGTGAACACAAAGACCTCCGTGCCTCCTGCAGGAACTCTTCCCCTCTGTGAGCTGATTCACTCTGGGATTTTGTGGCAGAGATGGAGTGCGGCTAAGGAGATGGAGTGTGGCTAACCCATGAGGTAATGAGAGCAGTTGCTGAAGCCTTGATTGAGGAATTCATTGATTGCAACATGTTGACGCACCTCATGCACCTGACAGACAGAATTCTTCCGAAAGGAGACAACTTTATTATTTGACTAGCCTCGATGAGTTATTTCCCCGACATGGTACAAGCACGACAGATCAGGTCTATTTTGTAGTGTCATTAGGAACTCATTACTTCATACGTTATCTGATATATCTGATCGTGAGGCACAAAATGAGGCTCCTGTCTTGGGCTCCTAAGGGGAAACACTCATTTCACAGTTGAGCACCCAAGGGCGGAGGTGAGAACAAAAAAGTAGGACCCATCCCTGCTTCAAACCCAGGTGTGACTAGCAGGGGTCACAAGGTCACAGAAACCCTGTGCTGCATGAACAATGAGAATTTTCAGCAAAGAAAATCAGCTTGACTAAAGCTAAGTAGATACCCGAAAAGGCAAAAAGATTTGAACTGTTTCCAGGGGTTAACAACAGCTAAGAGAGTAGAGAGAGCTCAGACCCAGTGACATTTAGAGATGCCTTGGGGCCTCACGGAGCAGAATCCTGAGGTCTGAGAAGCTGATGAACACGAAGGTACTAGCCTCCTGTCTCTGCATCTGAGGTGAGGCAGGGCCAGGTTTGCCCTGGAAGTTTGAGAAAACTGCAAATGGGGGGGCCAAGAGACCATGGCCATCAGGAGTCCAAGGCCAGAGCCTCATGAGGGCGGTCAGAGCAAAGACTTCAGAAGTGAAAATTCAGGATCCCGGTACTAGTCAAACTCACTGAGGGTTCATTGGAATCCTGGCTTGAGGCCTTGCTAAGTACCAAGGTCAGGACAGCATCCTCAGCAAGGCTGGAGACTGACCTCAGCGTCCCTCGTGCCCCTAGAGTGGGAGTCGGAGATTTGAACCCATAGCGATGTGGGAAGTAACTTCCTGGAAAACACTGGGTATTTCTGAGTTGATACCTCCTGGTCTGGAGGGCAAACTCTGGCTACATTTGTTCCCATAATGAGCAACCAGGCCTCCCATGGCTTCTGCTTCTTAAATAGGGTTGGCCAAGAGAGGGCTGTGAGCCACAGTAGTGAGAGGCGGGCTCCAGAGCTAGGTGTTCCTGGCTTATCTCTGTGAGTCTGGGGAGGGGGTACCCTCTCCTTCCTGAAGGGTAGGTGAGACTTCCCTATGCTAACCTCACAGGTGGACTGACACAGGGCTCCTGTTGCCTCTGGCTCCTGGTGCCTGGTGAGTTTCTTGACCTTCACCAAACCACATCCCTGGGACTGCGGGACCAGAGCCTGAATGGGCAGGTCCTGGCAAGCAGTGAGGTTACAGTTTGATTGCCTCGAAACTCCCCTAGACTGAGCCAAGGACTCTGACCCCACTGTGCCGTGGACCGGAGAGGAGCCATGGAGTCCTGGACAAGGTGCATTTTTCTTCTGCTACTGCAGCTGCTGCCAGGTGAGGAGTGTTCTTCCTGCAGTCATCCTCAGCCCCTTCCTCCATGATGACCTCCACCATCCTGCTTCCTCGGGATCCTCAGCCGCTCTCCCTAGACAACCAGGAGAGGGCCAAACCCCATGTGCCCACTGACCCTCTGAGGGAGGCAGGAGGAGGAAGAACACAGAGGAAAGTAGGTGGCTGTTCCTGAGAGGGGCGATGTCCTGGAGCCATGTCTCATGGGGGTGATAACTTTGTGGATGGAATGCTGACCCTAGACCCCTCCTCTTGTTTTCTCTTTCAAAAATTTGATGAGAATTTCATGTGCATATCTGTTTTGATCATATCTGTCTTCTCCTCACCTCACTTCATTCCCCTGGGCCCTTCCCGGAAAGTAATTCTTCCAACTCCATTCATCACCTCTTCCTTCCTCCCCTCTTCTGCTGCTGTAACTCACGGCGTTCAGATGCTGCTGTCTATGAGTCCACGGGCACGGGGCCATCCTCATGTCCACGGGCAACCCACCAGTGGCCACAGCCCCCAAAGAAAAATTGCTCTCCCTCACCTATCAGCCAATAACTGCTCAGCTAGAGATGGGCCTTGGGAGCCACTCCCCACGCAACACTCCAAGTGTTGTCTGCCTGGACAGGTCTTTTGTGTGTTACCACAGCTGCTGGGGTAGCAATATGAAGGCAACAGCCGTGCTATGTCCAGAGGACAGCTTTCCCCAACCTCTTCCCCGTCCTGCAGCTTGCATCCCTCTTGCCTTCTCTTCTGTCCCGTTCTGGAGCTTGGGAGGTGTTAATGTAGATACCGATGTACCACTGAGACCGAGTCGCTTATTCTCAGTGTTTTGGTTAGTTATGAGTGCCTGCATGAACCAGTCCACTGAGAAACTTTCTCTTGTTTTCTAGGAGGCCGTGGGGATGTGTTGCCTTCAGGTAATGACCAGCCCTGAGCGTCCCAGGGAAGAGACCAGGGTGGAAGGAGATGTTGGAGATGTTGGGTCCTGGGTGGGACTGGCTTTCTGAGAAGGTCCTTCTGCAGTGTGTGGCCATTCCCGAGATGCTGGGAAAATCGTGGGTGGCCAAGATGCACAGGAAGGACAGTGGCCGTGGCAGGTCAGCCTGTGGATAGCTGGAGAGGGCCACGTATGTGGGGGCTCCCTCATCCACCCAGGATGGGTGCTCACGGCTGCCCACTGCTTCCACAGGTAAGCGAAGGGTGCAGAGTGGCCGCCATTCTTGTCCCCTTCTTCATCTCTGGCAGAGGTCTCAACAGACTGGGCCTGTCTCTTTCTAGGTTTAAGGACCCTAGCTTTTACCAGGTGAAGGTTGGTGGACTGACACTCTCCCTTCTGGAGTCCCCCACAACCCTAGTGACTGTGAAGAGCATCTTTGTGCACCCCAGCTACCTCTGGGAAGACGCATCTAGTGGAGATATTGCCTTGGTGCAGCTGGGCACGCTTCTGAAACCCTCTCAATTCGCTCCCGTCTGCCTCCCGGAAGCCCAAGCTCCTCTCACCCCTGGGACTGTCTGTTGGGTAACGGGCTGGGGCTCTACCCAAGAAAGAGGTGAGAGAATCCTTCCACACCCAGTCCCTACAGCTGTCCATGGGAAGGCTTGGCCAGGAGGGGATGCACTGCCAAGCTGTGTGGTTTGACTTGACCATGGTGCCTACTCAGGGCAGATTTGGGGAACCCCTCCCAGTGTTCAGGGTTCTGCCTTCTGCAGAAATGGGTAAGCTGAGGCCCAGCAGCCATGAGATTATGGAAGCCGGCACAGCTCACAGGGGCGGACTGTCCTTGAACTCTGCTCTCTGACTCTGTTTCCTGGTTTGGGGACTTGGAGAGGGACTAGAGAAGAAAGAAATGGCAGGAGGTTCAGGTTGTCTGCATGGTGGGAGGTTCCAGCAGGTCAGGGTGCTCTCAGGCCGGGACTCTCTCTTGTCCAGACCTGGCGAGTGTCCTCCAGGAGTTAGCTGTGCCTCTCTTGGACTCAGAGGAGTGCGAGAAGATGTACCACATCCCGGAGAGCAGTCAGTCAGGGAAGCGGTTCATCCAGTCAGACATGCTCTGTGCGGGCTACGCAGAGGGCCAGAAAGACTCCTGCCAGGTACCAGCAGCCCCACCTTGTAGTCCATATCCGTGCCCCACACCCTAGAGACGCTGAGGAGGACCAGGGCACGCACCCAGCCCCTGTGGCCTCGTCAGAGGGTGTTTTTAAATTTTTTTTTCTTGACTGGGCTCTCCTTTTTTCTCAGGGTGACTCTGGGGGACCACTGGTCTGTGTCATCAACAGTTCTTGGATCCAGGTGGGAATCACCAGCTGGGGAGTTGGCTGTGCTAGACCGCTCAGGCCCGGCGTCTACACACGGGTGCCATTTTATGTAGACTGGATTCAGAAAACCTTGGCAGAGAACCGTTCTGAACATTCTGAAGCCTGTGGGGGCCACTCCGGAGCCTCTGGGCCACATCCACTACTGATGCTAGTGTTGCTGGCCGTAGCCTCGCCAGCGGCTCTGTGAACTATGAGCTCTAGAGTCCAGGATCCCCCTCCCCGTGGTGGGATGGGAGACTTGGAAGCTTAGCGAAGAAGCTCAGAAATGGTGGGTTCACAGGCGACAGCCTGGGAGGTGTTGGAGGCTGAAGGGATCTGAGTTTTAAGGACACAGTAATCTGGAACACAGGGACAAACCCTCAAATACAGACAGCCACTCACATGTCACCACAGCCTGGCCTTGATTCAGCTCTACAGGTGCTAACTCCTTCAGTGACACACAGTGCCACAGCGGGAGTAGGAAAGCCCAGAGAGGGCCGTGAACTTCCCAAGGTCACACAGTTAGCCAGCTGGATAGACTCTCCATTAAACAAGTGTGGATCGGAACCTGTGCACCTGCCCCAAAGGGACCCCATGCTGGTATGCACCATTGCACCTTGTTTGGTTCCCAGTACCCACATCGTGGGGCTCACATCTGCAGAAGGTCCTGCTTCTGGCCTGAGGACACACACACGGGAATACACAAACATAAAATAAATCATTGTTAAAAAGGCATGTTTATTTTATGTGGATCGGTGTTTTGTCTGTATGTGCAGTACCCATTCAGATCTCCTCTCTCTCTCTCTCTCTCTCTCTCTCTCTCTCTCTCTCTCTCTCTCTCTCTCTCTCTCATCTTTGGAGACAGGGTTTCTCTGTGTAGCCTTGGTTGTCCTGGAAATTGCTCTATAGACCAGACTGGGCTTGAACTCAGAGAACCACTCCCGAGTGCTGGCTTGCACCGCTACCTCCTGGCTCCGTTCAATCTCTTGAGACTAGAGTCGCAGACTCTGCTTACAGACAGTCGTGAGCTGTCATGTGGTTGCCAGGAACTGAACCTGGGTTCTTTGGAGGGGCAGCCTGTGTTCTTAGCCATGGAGCCATCTCTCCAGCCCCCAAAATAAGGCAAATATTTTTAAGAAATCGTTTGACAGAGCAACTTTCCGTCTGCTGGGTCTGATCACAAGATGCAGGGTGTGTGTCAGATGAAACTGCTTTTTCTCAGTTTCTCTGGCAATTCATTTGCGTTGTGTTTTCCAAACACATCTGGCCATGGGCAATGTATCGGTAAGTTGTTATGTGCTGTTTGAGCTCACTGAGAAGCTGGGAATAGGGTCGCCCAACCCCATTTCAGACTCAAACACATTTAAATGTCCTCCAAGACCCCTTGTCTGGGACCGGACTGGCCTCTTTAACTCCGTGACTGGAAGGATAGCGTAGCCAATAGTGGAGGAGTGGAAACTGTGCCCTTGAGGACAGCTAGACAGTGGAGCATTTCCAGGAGCGCTTTCTCTTGCTGATCCCGTGACAGAAAGCAGCCTGCCATGGGAAGTTCAGTCATGGAGGAGAGCACACCTGGGAATCCAGGGGACACCTGAACTTCCCAGTTCCTATTGGAGGCTGTGAAGACCGACTTCATGACATCATCTCTATCGGTTGCTGTTTGTTCTCTTACTCACCAGAGGGAATGCTCTGCTCTGCCTGCACTCACTCTGATGGGAACTCCAGCCCTCAACAGGGCTCTGCCAGTCTGCAGATGGGATGCGCTGAACACCCGATTCCATGATGTTTTGCCTTTTATTGCTCGCTTTTTATTTGTTTACTTTGGCTTGCTATCCCTTAATAATCTAATTTAATTAAAGCTAAAAGCATGGCTGTCATAGATCATTCTCCAAAGCAGAAAGACTGTAGTGGATTTAAAAATAGTCCTTCCTAGACTGGAGAGATGGCCAGGACTGCAAAATAAAGACTCTTATTGGCCAGTTAGTGACCATGGCAACTACATGCTGAGGCTGACACCAAAAGCATCAAAGGGTTCCTGGCTCTTAGCTTGACTGACTTGCAAAGAAAACATATATGTGTGTGTAATATGTGTGTGTGTGCACCTGCATGTGTGTGTACGTGTGTATATATGTGTGTGTGTGTGTGTGTGTGTGTGTGTGTGTGTGTGTGTGTATATGCATATACTTTTGAGACACTTTCAAGAAAGAATGGGAGTTTTGCTAGTAACCACACAGGAGAGTTGACAGACAACAGTGACTCTAACCGTGAAGACACAGGGGAGATGCAGGCAAATTGCCTAGGCCTGAACTTAAAAAGCCTTCTCGGGCAACAGGCTTTTTTTTTTTAATTTTTAAAGACTTTATTTTTATTTTGTAAATATTGGTACTTTGCCTGCATATATGTAAATGCACTGCATACATGCAGTGACAATGGAGGTCTGAAGAGAATTCAGATCCTCTGAAGCCGTAATTACGGACCATTGTGAGCTACAGTGTGGTTTCTGGGAATTGAACTCTGGTCCTCTGGAAGAGCAGTCAGTGCTCTGAGCCCCTGAGCCATCTCTCCAGTCTAGGAAGGACTATTTTTAAATCCACTACAGTCTTTCTGCTTTGGAGAATGATCTATGACAGCCACGCTTTTAGCTTTAATTAAATTAGATTATTAAGGGATAGCAAGCCAAAGTAAACGAATAAATAGCGAGCAATAGACAGCAAAACATCATGGAATCGGGTGTTCAGCGCATCCCATCTGCAGACTGGCAGAGCCCTGTTGAGGGCTGGAGTTCCCATCAGAGTGAGTGCAGGCAGAGCAGAGCATTCCCTCTGGTGAGGCCTCTGAGTGAGAGAACAAACAGCAACTGATAGAGATGATGTCATGAAGTCGGTCTTCACAGCCTCCAATAGGAACTGGGAAGTTCAGGTGTCCCCTGGATTCCCAGGTGTGCTCTCCTCCATGGCTGAACTTCCCGCTGAGCATCTACCACATGCCCCCAACCTACTGGAGACTGCAGGTGCTGTCCATAACAGCTGTGGGTGCCGTCACCTGCTGGGTGGTGAGTGCCCTTAGCTGGGTTTTAGCAGATGAACCGAAGGGCACCTGACAGAACAGGTGATCATTTTCAGGGAGAGAGACAGGTGAAAAGCCACTCTTTCCTTGAAGGTTTGAGAAACTTCCACTGTCTGTGTAAGATGAGGTTGTTGGGCTGTCAGGGCCATGGAGGGGATGGCCCCAGGGCCAATCCTCTGTGTCCTTAAACACTGCCCACCTTAGGTGGCCGTCTGGAATGCTCCACAGAAAGGACAGTAAAGCCAGCCTGGGGCTAAAGCCAAGGGTGGGAGCAGAGGAGTGGCTTAGTTGATAAAGTGTTCACCGTACAAGCTTGAACCCCAGCACCCATCCGAAGATGCCACATGTAGCAGCAAGAGCAGAAATCTTGAGTGCTGTGGAGGGGAGGAGGCCCTCTGCGGCTCCCTGGCCAGTCAGACTAGCCTGAGAGATAAGCTCCAGGCCCATGAGAGACCTTGTCTCAAAAAAACATAGGGTTGCTAGCTCTGGAGTAAAATACTTGAGGTTGGCTTCCGTCCTCCACACACGCACATGTGCGTATATACATTGAACTCACACAGACACACACAGAGACACAGACACACACACACTGACTGTTGTGCTTTCCTGTCACTTTAAGGGACAAGCCACGCCCACTCCCATTACCTCTGACCTGCCTGTGGCCATCTTGGGCCCTTCCTTTTCTGCTTCCTTGATGTGCGTGCTTTTTATTATAAGGAAGACCTGGGAATGTTATGGTTTTGGTCCCTTAAAGAGACAAGCCACACCCATTCCCCTCCCCATCCGCTGAGGCAGGCTGATCTTCAGCTTCCGGCCTGAGCTCGCTCTTTTCCATCTTCCTCTCGGAGAGGCAGCTTCGTTTCTGCCTCCCCACTTCTCTGCTTCCCCCTTCTCTGTCTCTTTCTCCTCCTCTCTGTCTCTCTCTCTGTCTCTCTCTCTCTGTCTCTGTCTCTCTGTCTCTCTCTCTGTCTCTCTCTCTCTCTCTCCCCCTCTCTCTGTCCCCCCCCTTCACCCTTCCTCCTCCATAACCCCCTGAAAAAACATTCAACCTCACCCTGCATGTTGTGTCTATCCATGTTTCTGTCTTCTGCCCACCCGCCATGTGTCTCCCTGCCTGGAACCAGCCATTACTCAGGGACGAGCAGCTGGCTCTGCCTGGGGCCCACTGCCTGCTGCCACATGGCCCGCCACCACTGCTCTGAGACCAGCAGCCATCTCTGCCTGGGGCCCACTGCCTGCTGCCACATGGCCCGCCACCACTGCTCTGAGACCAGCAGCTGTCTCTGTCTGAGACTGGCTGCTCCCAGGGCCCGCTGCCTGCCACCACATGGCCTGCGGGGATCTTGCAGCATTTTTAAAAAAGAACAACACTGACAAAAACACACAGACACACACAGAGACACACACACAGACATACACAGACACATACACACAGACACACACACACACACTGACAGAAACACACAGACAGACAGACACACACATACAGACACACACACACAGAGCTGACTGCCCGGGGCAGAGGGAGAGATCTGGTGAGCAAGACACCTTCCAGCCCTGGACCCTCTGCCCTTTCAGAGAACAGACACTGTTGACAGCCTCGGTTACGCCTGGGCAGAGGTGTCTATCTTCTGATGCCCCTGAGTCCGGGTGTCACGGAGTCCCTTGCTTTGTCTCCAGGGAGCCCCCGTCTGCACTCTGCCCTATCCCATTTGTCTTTCCAGAAGGCAGAACTCAAGTCTGGCGAGGGTCTTGGTCTTTCGGAGCCGACTCTGCCCTCTCCTTTCAAGTGCCGAGCTGATAAATTCTGTTGCCTTCTGCCTCCCGATAACTACCATCCAGAAGTCAGCAAGACGATGTGGGGTAGGACAGAAGAAAAGGCCTCAATTTTGCCTTCCAGATTTTTTTTTTTTGTGGAGGGGGTTTATTTTCTGAGCAGACTCTCATATAACTCATACTGGACCTGGCTCACTGTGTAGCTGAAGATGACTTTGAACCCCAGATCACCCCACTTTCACCTCTGGGATTTCAGGGGTGTGCCACTAAGCCCTGTTTCAATTCTGCATTCCATGTACCAGATACGGGTAAGCCTACCCCTGTATCTATCAACCCTCAGGAAGTCTCCAAACAAGAGCCTTCTTAGATAGCAGCCTTATCTTTTTTAAAAAATTTTTTATAATTTGTTTATCCTTATTTTATGTGCATTGGTGTGAAGGTGTCAGATCCCCTGGAACTGGATTTTCAGACAGTTGTGAGCTGCCATGTGGGTGCTGGGAATTGAACCCCAGGTCCTCTGGAAGAGCAGTCACTGCTCTTAACCACTGAGCCATTTCTCCAGGCCCCCGCCTTATCTCTTCAGACCGCACAGCCTGTTTCTAAGATCCCCTCCGACCCAGGCTAAGCACGTCTCTGAACATCTCTGCATCCCTATGTGTGTCTCATGTCCACAAGTTCTGTAGACCAACCTTCATTCCCACCCCACCCTCCAGGGCTGCTTGTCTTCCTCATCCACCTGCCCCCAACAATGGGTTACAGGAAAGAGCCGGAAACAGCACAGGAAAACCCAGTTCTGCAGACTGGTATAGACCGCATGCAAACACGGTCCCCTTTGTCTTCTGTTAGTCTGGTTACCCTCCCACGATGATACTGCCGGTGGGTTTTGAAAATGGGCCTTTCTGCTTATGGTAGCAGGCAAGGAGGTACAGGGTGAGGATGGAGGTCAAGGATGTGATAGCTGGGGATCGGTGGGTGCCCTGGGGAAGTTGGGCTGTGTGTGGCACCCAGGTGACTGTACCCATCGCTGTCTACACAGGGACTCCTCTCAGGCACCCCTGCTAGCTGCACTGTCCGTATAATCTAGGTGCAGATCTAGTGACAGGTTCCTTCTTGGACAGGTTGAAACAGTTCGGTGTTGTGCAAGAGGAGGCTGTTCAGGGCCACAGAGACAACAAACAGATAGGCACACCCTCCAAGGTCAGGTCAGAACAAGGATAAGGAAATGGTTACAATTTATTAAAATGTTTCAGAAAACCCACAATTGATTTCTGTTCAAAGGTCAAGTCGGGGAATGATTGGCTGAGATGAGGGACTGAACCAGGAACCAAGTGAGGAACAATGGGGTTTCCCCAGCAGCAGCCCAGGGCTGAGGCTATCATGGCCTCCTCTCTGGACTGGGAGTATGTTGGAGAGAAGTGATTCTCAAGGACACTGCTGGGGAGCCTGTGCTGCTGCAGGATCTGGGAATCCATGCAGGACTGCTGCTGGGAGCCAGTGCCTGCTGCAGTGTCTGGGAATCCGTGCAAGACTGCTGGGGAGCCGGTGCCAGTGGCACCATGTGTGGCTGGCTCCAGGTTTCCAGGATAGAGGTGCTGAGGCCACTGTCACAGGGGAATGGGAGGTCCATTCCCTTCATGGTTTGGGGCTAGGCTGGTACCCACACAGGAGGCGATAAAAGGGAAGTATTTGGATTTTAGTATCATGCTCTCTTGGCCTTGGAATTCTCATCTGTAAAATAAGAATGAATCTCCCCAACAGGGTACTTCTGAGGATTAAATGAGTAATAATTGTGAAAGTATGTGTGCGCTGTGGTACATGCTGAGTGCTGGTCTGTTCTTCCATCCATCCTTCCATCTACCCATCATCCAGCTATCTATCTGCTCACTGTCATGTCCATCCATCCATCCATCCATCCATCCATCCATCCATCCATCCATCCATCCCCCGCTCACCTATTAACCTATATGTCAATGCATCCATCTGTTTATCAGTCTGTTCATTCATCTTACTATTTATTTATTTGTCCATCCACCTATCCATCTATCTACCTACATACACATCCACTTAGCCACCTACCCATCGATCCTCTCATTCAAAAACTAACAAATCAGATCATAGGACAATTTCCTGCATGAATTCCCAGACTCTGCAGCAACACCAGCTCCCCAGCAGTCTTGCATGGATTCCCAGACCCTGCAGCAGGCACTGGCTCCCAGCAGCAGTCTTGCACGGATTCCCAGACCCTGCAGCAGCAAGGCTCCCCAGCAGTCTTGCATGGATTCCCAGACCCTGCAGCAACACCGGCTCCCTAGCAGCAGTCTTGCATGGATTCCCAGACCCTGCAGCAGCACTGGCTCCCAGCAGCAGTCTTGCATGGATTCCCAGACCCTGCAGCAGGCACTGGCTCCTTAGAAGCAGTCTTGCATGGATTCCCAGACCCTGCAGCAGGCACTGACTCCCCAGCAGCAGTCTTGCATGGATTCCCAGACCCTGCAGCAGCACTGACTCCCCAGCAGCAGTCTTGCATGGATTCCCAGACCCTGCAGCAGGCACTGGCTCCTTAGAAGCAGTCTTGCATGGATTCCCAGACCCTGCAGCAGCACCGACTCCCAGCAGCAGTTTTTCAGTACCGTTTTTCTCCCCACTGTCTCAAGCCTCCTTCCTGTTTCTTACCACTCACTGTTACTGGCTGAGCTCTAGGTTCTTTCACCCAAAGAGAGACAAAAATCACAAAAGGCCCACAACAGCATTGGAAGGAGGCTGTTCAGGGCTGGTGTTCAAGCACACAATGGCTCAAAGACAGCCTGGGTCTACTCTCCCAGGAAGACAGACTCCTCTGTTGTCTGTCTGGTGGTTTGTGCAGGTGGTTGTGGCTATTGCAGAAGGCAATAAATGCACCAGAACTTTAATCTTGGCCTGAGGAAAGAGCACAGCATGAAGGTCAACTCATGCTCGAAGTCTGTCTGCACTGGGGCTGACCTAACATTCTTAATATTGGTACGTTTACGCTCGACCAGGAAGGTCAGGTAGTGGTCAAAGCCAGGCACTCTGAGCACAATACTGTAGGAAAGTCCCTTCGCAGGCTTTGGAGGAAGCAGGAGGCATAAATGGAGCAGAAATCGTCCTCAATGAGGATGGGAAACATGGCTCGGGAGTCGGGCCTTCTTGTTCCCATCCCAGCCACCAGAGACACTTGTTTGTGATCCTGAATTTCTTGTAAACAATGTGTTATGCTTGCAGCTGCTCTGAGCACGAGACCCTCAGGAGTTCCTGAATGCAGGGGAGTGGTGGTTTCTGGTGCCGTTGGCTTGGGCGTGGCTATCAGTTAAGGATCCCTATATAAAAAGCTACCACTGGACACAATAAAGGGGGGAATTCCTGTTTCAAGGATGACCCGTGTCTCTGTGTGTCTTTGTGTGTTTAAGTCTCCAGGCCCTTGCCCGGCTCACGAATGGTCCTGTAGTGCAGGCGCCACACTGTAGGAGTAGAACCGTACTGTCACGTAGTACAGGCGGGCGCTACACATGTTCCTGGTTTTTCTTGTGTCTTTCAAATTCCACCAGCACGGTAACGTATACCTGTAGTCCCAGCACTCAGGAGACTTGATGGAGGAAAGTCATTGGCTAATTAAAGAAGCTGCTTGCCCTGATAGGTTAAAACATAGGTGGGAGGAGTAAACAGAACAGAATGCTGGGAGGAAGAGGAAGTGAGGTCAGACT
>NC_022014.1:4076366-4109830 GCF_000317375.1 Microtus ochrogaster
AGAGTTAGCCTAGAAGAGGCTAGATAGAAATGGGCCAAGCAGTGATTAAAAGAATACAGTGTCCGTGTAATTATTTCGGGTAAAGCTAGCTGTGCGGGCGGACGGGGTGCTGGGGATGCGGCCCCGCCGACCCTATTACTACAGAGACTGAGGCAGGAGGATTGTCTTGTACACAATGCCAGCCTGTGCTATGAATTGAGAACCAGACTAAAAAACGAAATGGGTGTTAGGGAGATGGCTCAGTCAATAAAGTTCTTGCCTTGCATGCACAAGGACCCGAGTTCAATCCCCAGAATTCATGTGTAAATAACATAAAAACAAAACAAACAAATAATAATAAAAAAAAACAGACAAGGAAGCCTATACCTGTAATCCCAGCTCTGGGAAGGCAGAAGAAGCAGGAGGACCCTGGCCAGACAAGCTCTAGGCCAATGAGAGACAGTGTCAAAGAGCAAGATGGATCGCTCCTAGGGTTGTCCTCTGGCTTCCACTGGACTGCACACACACACACACAAGCACCCACACCAACCCCTGGCGCATACATACACACACACAGTGACTGCACCCCCCCACAAGCACCCACACCAACCCCCGACACACACACACACCAGTGACTGCACACCCCCCACAAGCACCCACACCAACCCCCCCCACACACACCAGTGACTGCACCCCCCCACATAAGCACCCACACCAACCCCCGACACACACACACACCAGTGACTGCACCCCCCCCACAAGCCCCCACACCAACCCCCCCACACACACCAGTGACTGCACACCCCCCACATAAGAACCCACACCAACCCCCGACACACACACATACACACACACACACACACAGTGACTGCACGCACACCCATGTAAGCATTGCTTCCTGCTGAACCTTATTTATTCATTATGAGATAGAATCTTTTCTATCTCAGGCTGACTTTGAACTTGCTATGTAGCATAGGATGATCTTGAACTTCTGGTCCTCCAGCCTCCACCTTCCAATGCTGGGATTACAAGATGTTTCTAGCCAGATCTGATTTATGTAGTGTTAGAAATTGAACCCACGGTTCCTTGCATGGTAGGCAGAACCCACCAGTTGATTACATCCCCAGGCCTTGACTTTTCATACGAGTTTCTATTCCACTTCCCTTTTGCTCATTGCCAAAATGTCTTTTTCTGGTTTCCCAAGGTTTTCTTTTTGTTATATGTTTATTTATTTACCTTGCTTTTTTTTTTTTTTTTGAGACAGAGTCTCTCTTTTTAGCCCTGACTGTCCTGGAACTCACTCTGTAGGCCAGGGTGGCCTTGAACTCACAGAGATCCGCCTGCCTCTGCCTCCTGAGTCCTGGGATTAAAGGTGTGCACCACCACAGCCCGGTACTGTTGTGTGTATTTTTATGTATGTGCACGTGTGTAGCTATGCCTGGGCGAGCAATGTGTAGACGCAGGCAGAACCTGAAAGGGAGAATCCTCCTCTTGTCCCCTCTTCTTTTTCCTCTTTAGTTCTGTAAAATTGCTTGTTTATTTATGTGTGCATGCACATTTGTGCACTGGTCCCCAGTGTGCATGTTTGAGAGGGAGAGTTCTGGGAGCCGATTCTCTCCCTCTACCGTGTGGGTCCTGGGGATCGAACTCAGGTTGTTCAGGCTGGTACCAAGCGCCTTTACCTGCCGAGTCACCTTGCTGGTCCTTCTCTGATGTTCCGGTCACTATGGAAAACGACTAAAGCATCCAAATGAAAAAGACTAACAACATCGACTGTTAGCAAGGACGGCAGGTGGAAAACGTACACTCTAGGGAACAGCTGAGCTACTGCCACTTTGAGAGTTGGTTGGCAGTTTCTTTTCTTCACGTACCCAGGCTGGCCTTGAAACTGCCACATAGCTGAGGTTCACCTGTAGCCTCTCCCTCCAGTGTTGGGATCACAGGTGTGCAGCACCATGCCTTGCTGGGAGTTTGTCTTAAATGTTTCCACTCACACCATGAGCTGATGTGGGGTTCCCCCTGTGTGCTGTGAATACCATTGGTTAACAAAGAAACTGTCTTAGGCCTGCGCAGGGCACAATATAGGTAGGTGGGGAAAACTAAACTGAATGCTGGGAGAAAGAAGGCGGAGTCTTCAGCAGCTGCTGGAACTCTAACTGGTAAGCCACAAACACGTGGCATTACACAGATTAATAGAAATGGGTTAAATTAAGATGTAAGAGTTAGCCAATAAGAAGCTAGAGCTAATGGGCCAAACAGAGATTTAATTAATACAGTTTCTGTTTGGTTATTTTGAGTCTGGGCAGCTGGGGATAAACAAGTGGCCTTCCTACAACAATGAGGCATCAAGAACAAAAACTTCTGCCCCTCAGGAGTTTAACAGCCCCCCAACAAACAGCCCAAATGTTCATCACTTGGTAAAGCAACTAAAAAGTGGGTTGTAAATAAAAAAGCACACAGACTACAAACGTCCTCAGGGGACAAGCAGGTGGAGTCCAGAGTCACCGGGGAGACAGGAGACAAGCCTCTGATGAGCTTCATCATGCTAGCTGGTATGGGAAGACCTGTCCACTGTGGGTGGTTCCATTCCCTGAACAGGGCTTTTCCAGACTGTATAAAACAGAGACAGGAAACTGAGGAGCATCTTGTGTTGATAGCGCTCTGCTTCCTTGTTGTGGATGGGATTTGACCAACTGCTTCAAATCCCTGGTGTCTTAACTGCCCCACAACAGACTTTGATCTGTGAGCAAGAACAAACCCTTTCTTCCAAGTTACTTCTGTCAGATTGTTTTGTTTCATCGGCAGGCAAGGTAGGTAGGGCACTCCTGAATACAAAACAGAAGAATTCGGGAAACTCATCATCAAATGAAGGAATACAGATACAAGGCTGACTCCTGGTGACTACACACACACACACACACACACACACACACACACACACACACACACACACACGACTTAGAGGTGGCAAAACCAGTCAGCGGTGACAGAAAACATGTTGGTGGCTCCTTGGAACTCAGGATGGGGACATTGAATGTCAGGAGAAGCTTTGAGAAGTTGACTTTCCACTTTTACGGGGTGCAGAAGTTTACTAAAAGCTGTCTAACTGCACTGTGGTCACAGCTATAGTTCTTTGTTTTGTTTTGTTTTTTGAGACAGGGTTTCTCTGTGTAGCTTTGGAACCTGTCTTGAAACTTACTCGATAGACCAGGTTGGCTTTGAACTCACAGAGATCCGCCTGTCTCTGCCTTCCAAGTGCTGGGATTAAAGGCGTGCGCCACCACTGCCAATTTGTTTTGTCTTTTGACCCAGGGTCTCACTCTGTAGCCTGGCTCATCTTGAGCTCAGCCCCTCCCACATTGGCCCACTGAGTGCTGGGATTATGTGTGTGCTCACCACACCTGACTCACACATGCCTTTTATAGTTATAACCTGAATAAAGTGACAAACCCTGAACAGGAAGATACAGTTGAATAATGAGGTCTAAAGAAGGCAGGGCAATCAGGTCCCAAGGCGCTAGACAAAACATGAATGGCAGCATGCAATAAGACAGAAGCCATCCTTGTGTAAAGATCAGACGGATAAGAACTCAAACACTCGTAAAATAAAAATGCCTCATTAAACAGAAACGCGACGGAGTGTGGAGGGCGGTGACTGAGCTCCACTGGGAAAATGAAAAGTCCCAGAGCCAGTTGAAGGCTGCACAGCACAGCACAGCACAATGGTGCACAGCACAGTACAGCACAACGCAGCACAGCACAGCACAGTGGTGCACAGCACAGCGGTGCACAGCACAGTGGTGCACAGCACACCATAGGGCAGCACAGCATAGCACAGTGGTGCACAGCACAGCACAGTGGTGCACAGCACAGCTCAGCGGTTCACACTTAAGATGCTTTAAATGATCCAGGCATGGGGCTTCGCACCTGTAATCCCGGTATTGGGAAGTCGAGGCAGAACGATTGCCATAAGTTTTAGGCTAGCCTGGGCTACATGGCGACAATGTTTCAAAAACTGATAAATGAATAGAATCAATTAAATAGGGGCTGGAGCTATGGCCCATTGGTTGAGGTGCTTATTGCTCTTGCAGGACACTCACAACCATCTGTAACTCCAGAGGATCTGAGGACCTCTTCTGACGTCTAAACACACAAGGTGTGCACATGTATGTAAGATAAAAAAATATATTTTAAGTTAATTAAATACAAAATAAGATGGGTTAAGTAGTACATTATCTTTTTTTTTAAATAAAGAATTTACTGGTATGTTTCCTACGATAGAAACTTATTTGCTAAACTCTCACAATGTATAAATGGATTTGGATGACCTCAGAGTGACTGGGGGCCAGGGTCATAAAGTCTATGGGAAGAACAATCTGGTGGCTCTTAGGTTTGGAGCCCTAGGGCACAGCTAACTTTCCACTGGGTTCCTGAGCAGGATGGGAGAGGACTTGGGCAGGCTCAAGAGCCTCAGTCATACTCTGCAGAGCCACGTTTTTACCAAGTCCAGTGCTATCTTGGTTCTGTACCCGCCTCTTTCCTAGTCCACCCTTTAGGTCAGGGATTCTTGTCCTTGGCTTAAAGATGTGAGACAAGAGGTTCCTTCTCCTTTGTGATGAGAATGGGCCTGAGTCTGACATAGCCGCGTGTATTCCCGCATCTCTGACTCTCTCCACTAGAGGGCAGCAACGTCCCACGGTATCACGTCCCAAACGCCATCTAGGCCAAAGTCTCAAGCTCTGTGACATCTCCAGTTCCCTGGACAAGTTCAAATTCAGATTCCCCCTCCGACATGAGGCCTCCCCGGGTTCATTGGTCTGCACACGGGTCCTCCCAGCCTGGCTTGCAGGAGCTGGCCTTTCCTTAAAGGGCGCGGCAAGTATTCATCACTAACCTGCGGCCTTGGGGAAAGTCCTTCAAACTAGTTCTCGGGCTGACCAGGGTCTGCACTCCTTGGGAAACATAACCGAGCCCTTTGATGGCGACAGTGGCCCAACCGGCCAGTGGAGACCAGGTGGCTGCTGGGTTCTCTTCAAAACCAAGCTGGAAGAAAGTATTGGTACAGCCTGGTGTCCAAGGAGGAACCGAGTCCACACCTCCCTTCTGTGGGGCTTGTTTGCGCATCTGTTCAATGAAATAAATGTCTCCTCTTTGTTTGGATCCGCGATGGGCAAATAATATCATCTCCCTCCTTGATCCACACAAATCCCCAGACCAGCTCCCAGTCCTTCCTCTTCTTCCCAGGAAGCTGCCCTGTCCAAACAAAGACGGACTCAGTGATAGCAAACCTGAAGGTGAGGCTTCTTGGCCTGGCTCCGACCCACCCATGTCAACAGCCCTCTGTACATTTTCCTGGTTTCTTTCCCTGGGCTCCTGTGCTATTCTCTCCTAAGGGACATTTCCATGGAATGACCCCCACTGTATTATAAGTGAAGTGTCTCAAGGATGACCAAACTGGGCCACTGTGACAGCTACCAAGGCTAAGCTACTTGGTATCTCAGTGTCAGTTATGGGTCCCGTGGCAATGCCAGTCTCAGAGTTCCCTGGAGGACTAACGCTGTGCTGTACCCTGGCCAGCCAGTGGGAGCTGGCAAGAGGAGCTATTGGAAGGGGGAGCCATGGCACAACAGAACTCAGACAATACCCAGTGGAGGCGGGGAGTGTTGTGTCCTTCATGCATGGTCTCCAATCCTTGAGGAAGTCATCACAGAAGGACTTGGGCCTCTGACTCTACACATCTCATGTGCTTGGGACAAACATGGGATCCCTTAGCCTTGGACCCTTGCTTTGCCTGGTTTGTGAACTCACCAAGTGTGACCTCTTCTCTCCTCCAGTTCTGAAGCCTTCCGATGCCCTGGCTGAGGTTCTCTAGGGCACAGCATATTGACAGGGCATGGACTGGAATGTGGGCTCAATTGTTCAGAGACCATGGACAGGAGTTCTGTGACCCCAGTGTCCTGGGTACACCCCCACTTTCCTCCCGTGGTGGAACCAACGTCCCACAAAATATACACATGGCTGAGTGGCATCAGGGTCTAAAGGGACAAGCCCAGGAGCTCAGACCACACAGCACAGGTAAGGAAGGAGCAGCAGCCCAGCCTGGTGCAGGAGGAGAGGCCAGAGGGGAAGGGAGGATGGGTTGAGCCCAATAGAGACTGAACCATGAGGGACAGATGGAGAGGTTTGGAACACGGGGCTTCTTCAGGAGAAGCTTTAGACTTTGGGGAGCCCAGGGTAAGGTGACATCCTGGGACCTCTTGCTGAGAGCTTAGTTAGAATGATAGCACAGCAACAGTGGGGGCTCTCTCAGTGTGGGCATGTGGGTGAAGCCAACCCTGGCTTTTCTGAAGCCTTTTGGGACTGTGGAAAAAGAGGGTTCCGAAATGTTCCCTGTCTCAGTATAGAGCTGGAGACCTCTTACACCCCTAGTCTTTTCCACAGAGCCTCTCCCTGTGATACCGGCATCCTCCAGAGCCCTGATGCTGTTGCTGACCTTTGCTGGCCCCATCTGCGGACCTCAGGGTGAATTCTCACACTTGGTGTGCAACCCCGACTTCCCACAGCCTGATCTAGGCAAAGCGACGTCTGGAGGTGAGGGACTGACTGAGCTCTCTTAATGCCTTGGCTTCTGTCTCCCTTTCTTCAGAGATACAAGGCAACCAGAGGAGAAGAGCGGGGTGGAAATCCAGGCCATCCATGTCTTCCTGGGTTACGAGGACATCATAGAGGGGTGGGGGCAGTGAGCAGGGTTATAGCTCCCCGGCTTCTGTAGCATGGCCTGGCTGTGCCCATCTCTTGTGGCTCATCTACTTACAAGATTCTCTCAGACCCCTATTTTACCCAGTGTTCTCTTGGTATTCAGCTTTGCAGTCTGGCATGAGCTAGCTCATGGTCTTCAGGGAGGCAGGTGGGGAAGGACTGGTTCAGGAGGGATCACAGAAGCTGGAAGGCCCTCTTTCAGATAGTTCTGGCAGCTTTGGGGCCTTTTGGTAGTGACAGAAATTGCTCATTTGAGCAGAGAGCAATGCAGACCCCATGTGTGCAGACCCTGGTCTCCTGTTTCCTCTGGACCTTTACTCCAGAAAGGGCAGCCAGTCCCCTGGGACAGACCAGGTTTTGGCTGTTGTCACCAGTTTCTACCTCTAGGGCTTGGCCTTTCTCCTACAGCATCCTAAGGATCCTGGGTTTCTGCTGTCAAGTTTGGCAAATACAAGCACAGTCCTCCCAGGTTAATCAAACTGCAGATAAACAATGAACACACTTTAAAGGTGTCTGGGCCTCTACAAATTTAGCATCTCCTCTTCCTTTAAAAGGTGAATGTCGGGGGTACCGTGGAGACAGTTCAGGGAGAAAATTGATTGCTGTGTAAATATGAGGCCCTAAGTTTGGATGCCCAGCACCCACATGTGGCGTTGCTTCTTCTTCGGGGCTGTGTCTGCCTTGGTCCACGAGGGTGGAGGGAGTAGAAACAGGGAACAGGGTTTGGATGGCTGTGGGTAGGACGGAGACAGCCCCTGGGAGACAGCCGTTAGTGAACCCGAGCAACTTTGTTCCAGAGTACAGGTTGGGGAGCCTGGGGACAAACCCTGGTCGGCCCTCTGTGACACGCTCCTATCTCAAGCCTTCCTCTGTGGCAGCAGGGCCCACAGCAGATCCCCGAGCACAAGTCTTCCAGCAGGAATCTGTGCCAAGGGTCAAGCTGAAGACAAATCAGGCATCCACCCAGAGACAGCCTTCAGGTAAGGTCAGTCTTCAGGCCCAGGGACGTTCTCCAGGGAAGGACAGGCAGAGAGCAGGAAATTTCGCTGGGGAGGGAGGGAGTCTCTATGTCACTGAGCTTTTGGGAAAAAAATTTCTTAGCCATGATAGACTGCAACCTCTCTGGTCTTCCAACACCCACATAAAAGATGGGTATAGCAGGAACCCCAATGCCATGGGGGCAGAGGCAGGTAGATCCTATGGGTTTGCTGGTCAGATTCTAGCCGAAATAGAAAGCCCCAGGTTCAGTGACCCTGCCTCAAAAAAGAAGGCAGGGGTGGGGGAGCTGGTGAGAAGGGCCCATGAGTAAGAGCAGTTCCTCCACTAACTTGGGACCCGAGTTGGGACACCCAGCACTTGGGTTAACAAATTTCTGAGCAGCTATGGGTGTCTGTAACCTCAGTAGGCAGGGAGATCCCGAGAGCGCTCTGGTCAGCCCAGGCACACAGCTGGATGCTCAGAGACACATCACCGGGCAATAAGGAGGATACAGATAAAGGAAGATGCTCAGTGTCCTGCTACAATCTCCGTGGAGTCACATGCATATGTAACATGCATGTGCTCACATACATGCTCACACACATGCATGCATACACACACTTCAGTAATGCAGTGAAGGAATATTTTAATTTTGTGCTATGTTTACAATCTTCAGTTTTGTGAGACAGGGTCTCACTATGTAACCCAGGCTAGCCTTAAGCTTGGAATTGTTCCATTTCATCCTCACAAGTGCTGGCGGTTACAGACAGGCAACAGAGCTACACTTTAAAAACACAAGGTTTGGAGCCTGGCTTGTGGTCCAGTCCTCTTATGCCCCAGGAGGCTGGGACAAGAGGATCACAAATCAGTACCAGCTTGGATACAGAGTCATTTCAAGATCAACCTGGAAAGTAAAAGGAGGATTGGGGCCTGGCATAGTGGCTCATGCCAGCACTCAGGGGGCTGAGGAAGGAGAATTTCCACGATGAAGAAGTTCAAGCCCAATTTGGGTTTCAGAGTGAGATCCTGTTTAAAAGACAAACAGACAGACATATAGGTGAGTAAGTATGTACATAGATAGATAGACAGACAGACAGACAGACAGACAGATAGATAGTATGTGTCAGGCTCTATACAACTCCCAGAACTTCAGAATAAGTAGGCGATTGCATGGAATGGCTCAGCGGGTAAGGGCTCGCTGCCAAGCTTGGCAGTCTGAGGATACCTGGGCATACGTGATGGAAAGGAGAACTGACTTCAGGAAGTTGACCTCTGACCTCCGCAAGCATGCCATGGCACAACGTACCCCCATAAAACAAACAATGTGCAAAAAATAAGTATATAGGTAAATGCTTGGGCTAAGCTCACACAGAAGAATTCTGCATTGTTTATCTAAAATTCAATTGAATTGGATATCCTTCCTACATTTCATGTGGAGGCCAATTTAGGATACATCTGAGCTAGCAAGAACAACAAAACTTGGGGGTAGGAAAAGTCTAGACGGCGTGGAGAGGGGACCCCTCTCTTTGCTTGGTAGAACAGTTGCCAGGGCCCTTCAGCTCCCACCAGACACCATCAGGTAGAGTGGATTCTGTCTTGTTGGTCCCACAGAATGACCTGACCACTTAGGTCAAAGACCATCTCTAGTCTACTGACCTGAGCAGAGAGGTCTCAGTGTAACTGTGGCCTCATTTGGGGTGAAAGGGGAAGAGCCTCCAAAGGGGAAATTATGAGCTGGACAGACCCTGTCAAAGATTCAGGCTCAGGATGGGTGCCATGGCAGAGTTGGCCACCCTGACACAGCTGCCCAACCTGAGACCAGACTTTCTGGGAACCTAGAGGATGAGGCTTGTGTTCCAGAGAAGTGGAGGCAGAAAAAAAATCTGTGAGTACCAAGGTGAGGCTGACACACCAGGGCTAAACCGCTTGGTACCTCGTTGTCTTAGCTGTAAAACGGGACTGTAGTGATGCTGGCCGCGGAGCTGCCTGGAGAACCCAGGCTGTGTTTAGAACGCTGGCTGCTCAGCTGGCGGAAGATGCTCTGAGTTTTGTTTAGAAGGAACATGCATGAAGCAGGTATTTTAAGTGAAGACTCTGATAAGGTCTCAGGTAACAACCCATGAAAGGAAGGGAGCTGGGGCCTATGCTGCATAGTCTCCAGGTCCAGACCTGGACCCAACCTTCTCTGGGAAGTCATGGGCAGGACGAATCTGCTCTCCCCACGTGTGCTCAGGACTCTGCACATCTTATCTGCTTGAGAAAAATGTATTTTGTGGCTTTGTGCACCTGGTTGGCCTGGATTTATAAAAATTACCAAGTGTGACCTCATAACCCCTCTTTCAGCTGTAAAACTGTAGTAGTAGAAGCGGCGGGCTACGTTCCCTTCCCGGCACCCGGCCGCCAGCACGGCTAGCTTTACCTGAAATAATTACATGGAAACTGTATTCTTTTAAACACCGCTTGGCCCATTATATCTAGCCTTTTCTCGGCTAACTCTCGCACCTGGACTAGCCCATTTCTTATAATCTGTGTAGCCCACAAGCTGGCTTACCAGGAATGATCTTAACCTGCGTCTTCCTGGAGTGGGAGAATCATGGCGACTCCTTGACTCAGCTTCTTTCTCCCAGCATTCTGTTCTGTTTACTCCTCCCACCTATGTTTTAACCTATGAGGGCCAAGCAGTTTTTTTATTGCTTAACCAATGAAATCAACACATTGATATATGACACTCCCACATCATAAAACCTCCCTGCGCCCTGGTGAGATCCAACAGGCCATCCCCTGCATTTGGAGAGGACAGCACAGACTCTGGGGTTCATTTGTTCAAAAGCAGTGAAGGGGAACACAAATAGTGTCCCAGGATGTCTTGGATAGATCCCCACGTTCTGCAGGAAACCCTGCCAAGGGCGGGACTGTGGAGGTCCCACAGCCACTATGGCTGAGTGGCATCAGGGTATAAAGGGACAAGCCGAGGGGCTCAGACCACACAGCACAGGTAAGGAAGGAGCAGCAGCCCAGCCTGGTGCAGGAGGAGAGGTCAGAGGGGAAGGGAGGATGGGTTGAGCCCGATAGAGACTGAACCATGAGGGACAGATGGAGAGGTTTGGAACACGGGGCTTCTCCAGGAGAAGCTTTAGACTTTGGGGAGCCCAGGGTAAGGTGACATCCTGGGACCTCTTGCTGAGAGCTTAGTTAGAATGCTAGCACACTGGCATTGGGGGCTCTCAGTGTGGGCATGTGGGTGAAACTGTCTTTGGGTTCTTCTGAAACCTTTGGAGCACATGGGAAAAGAGAGTTCCCAAATGCTCCGTTGTCTCAGTCTGGGTATTGGGATCCCTTAGATCTGATGTCTTTTCCTCAGAGCCTTCTTGAAGACTTGCCATCTTCCTGTGACTTCCAAGCCCCAGGCTTGTGCCCCAAACCCTCAGGAGCCATGCTGCTGCTGCTGACCTTGGCCCTCCTTGCTGGCCCCACCTGCAGAGCCCAGAGTGAGTCCTGAGCCTCCTTTGTGGCCTTCACCTCCTCCATCCTGTCCTAGGCGTAAGGGCCTCTGAGTGAGGGAGTGACCCTGCATCTTCTTCTGCCTCGCTTTCTCCAGACATACTGGACAATAAAATTGGTACCTATTTCTACATTTGCAGTGAAGATCAGGGTGAACTCAAAGGCATCCGGGTCTTCTCGCCTTTTTATGGATTTGTCGGGTGAGTAGCGCTCTAGCTCCTAGTGTCCCTGCAGTGCTCCCAGTGGTACCCACCTCCATGGCTCATTGGCTGGAGCCCTTAGAGGATTCACTGAATATATAACCACTTTATTTCCCAGAATCCTCTTGGCCTCTACTTCTCCAGCTTGAGCTGAATTAGCCTACACAGAGCTGGGATACTCAGGCTTGGGTTAGACTGGACAGTCATCAGGTGCAGGCAGAGAGGAACCTCCATCTTTCTGGTTCAGGAAGAATCACAGAGGATGAAGGGTCCCTTCTCCACATAGTGCTGGTGGCCTTAGTGCTCCTTGGTGGTGACACAAACTGATTCCATGGTCTAAGAGATGTCCCTGCGTCCACAGGACATGAAATGTGCAGGTCACTCTGCCACTCTAGACCTCTGCTCTGCTCCAGAGAGCCCAGCCATTCCACAGGGACAGGCCAGATCATGACTGTCCTCACCACTGTCTGCCTCATGAGCTCTGTTGTTCTCCTATATGCCGCCATGGCCTTGTGTTCCCGGTGCCAAGCTTGGTAACTGGAAGCACAGTGCCCAAGGTTAACAGAATTTCAGATGCACAATGAATATTCTTTTAGTGTGTCTCCTGTGCAATACTGAGGTCATCTCAGTCCTTAAGAAATCCATGTCAGGTGATGTGGAGAAGGCTGGCAGATAAAGTGTTTGCTGTGCACATATGGGGCCCTCGGTTTGGGTTCCCAGAACCCACGTGGAAGCTGAGAGCAGCCATATGTACATTTCAGACATACAGCAGACAGACAGACACACACCACACACACAAGGACAAACACACATGCTCTCTCCTCCCTTACATATACAATCCAGTTTGGAAAATATGTATAAACGGTGCTAGGGACTGAAGCTGAGACGTACCGCTATGCTTGTCTGCAGCCATCACTTTCCTTAGACAGGACCTCACTCTCTATCCCAGGCCGGCCTTAAGCTTAGAGTCCCCCAGCCTCGTCCTCCCTACTGCTGGAGAGCATGTGGCTCTCCTTTGAAAATGCACTATTGGAGCCTGGGCTGGTGGTCCAGTCCTGTCATCCCAGCTCCCCGGATGCTGATGCTAGAGAATATCAAACGTGAGGGCAGGTGGTGCTGCAGAGCCACCTCGGGCCCTGTCTGAATAGAAAGCAAAGAGAGGGTTGGAGCCCAGCATGGTGGCTCATGTCAGTAACGTCAGAACTCAGGGGGCTGAGGCAGGAGGATTTCCACTGTGAAGAAGTTCAAGGAAATCCTGGCTACAGAGTGAGATCATGTTTTAAATAAAACAAAAAAAAGGGGGGTCAAAAGAAACAGTGAAGGCGAGAGACAGAGTCAGGGTGGGGAGGTGAGATTGCATACCTGAGTGGCATGTGTGAACCCCGGCTTTGATCCCCACTGCCACTAAAATAGTGAAGGGTGGCAGGATGGCTCCGTAGGTGACAGTGCTGGCCATCCTTCCTGACCACCTGAATGTGATCCATCTAACCCATACGGAAGAAGGAGAGAATAAATTCCCAAAAGTTCCCTTTAGACCTCCATAAGGCCCATGGGACACACACACCTATATGGACAACCAAGGGAGCAGACCTGGTCTCACTGGTTTCTGTTCCCCAGAACCACCTGCCGCTCAGGTCAAGGTCCATCTCTGGTCTACTGGCCTGAGCAGAAAGGTCTCAGTGGTGGTTTGCTGACTCATTTGAGGCCGACAAGGGAGGAGGTCCAGAGGGAAAATTGAGTTGGGCAGACACCAAAAGATTCAGGCTCAGGATGGGCTGCAGTGGCAGAGCTATACACACAGATGCCTTACATGGGCCAGACTCTCTGATCACTCATGGGGAGAGATGTGTCCCCAAGAGACAGAAGTTGGAAGATACCACAGGCTACAGGACAGGCTGACAAGCAGAACACCGAGTGACATGCTATCTGGAGACCGAAGTATAGGCTGGGAACCAGGACAGCACACAGCTTCAGGAAAGAGCTGGTGCTCCTAAGCACACAGCACTTTGACTGAGTCTCTCTCTCCCCAGCATCCAGCTGCTGTTTGGTGAACAGTGGAGTCCCATCTACGGAGCTCAGTCATCAAATCAGCAGAAGTACCTGCTGAGTAAGGGTGAGCGTGTGATTGCTGCGGGCACTAACGATGGCATCTGTGTGCGTTACCTGCATTTGGTGACCAGCAATGGGTGCGAAGCCACTCTGGGTACTGAGAGGGACTATTTTCCCCTCCGAGTCACTCGTGGCTCAGGCAAGCACGCCCTGACGATCGAGGGCAAGTACACTTGCATCACCGCGCTGAACTTCAAGTGGGGACACAGCCCCGAAGATTCGATCTCGGGGAAGCCAGAAGACCAGATGGTCAATTTGTGCGGTGCCAAAGAGGACGGTGGGGGCAGTGATGAAGATGAAAGCAATGACAGAGAAAATGCTCAAAACAGCAACAATAAGGGCAGCGATGACAGTGGTGAAGGCAGCAAGGGAGCCTGCAAAGATGGCAGTGTGGGCAAAGGGAGCTAAGGTCCAGACAGGGAGGACCATTGCCCTAGGCTGCTCAGAGCTCAGTCCTGCACCCTCAGCCAAGCTTGCCCACCTGAAGGGGCCAGTATACCAAGTGACCCTGGGCAGGAGGAAGCAAAGCCCACATGGCCCTGTGTCTCTGTGTCCAATAAACTCTGTGCATCTATGTGAGCCTGAGTGGTCCTTGTCACCAAATGGGATGGGTTTGAGGTCCCCCAAAGCCTCCTTTTCCTCCCCATGTCTTGGACCTACACCTGTGCACTGAGTTAGGATTGCACAGGAAGCCCCTTTGTCAACTAAGCAGGACTGAGGTCCCAGATGAGGGCAGCATCCAGCCACTGCTGGATGAGCAGCAGTGTGTGCTGACCAGATGGCAGGACTGGTTTTGCAGTGCTCCTAACTGCTGAGCCATCTCTCCAGACTCCAAACCTTGAGTCTTGGCCACCAGACTCAACCCAAACAGGGAACAAGTTGAGACTTGGTTTGTTTCCAGCACCAACATGGTGGCCCACAAACATCTAGACCTCCAGTTCTGGGGCTCCTGACACCTTCTTCTGGCTGCTGCAGACACCAGGCACACATATGGTGCACATAAATACATGCAAGCAAAACACTCACACATATAAACCAATAAAAGCTTTAAAAATTTAAACAAACTCCCTGTCTTAGGGTTTCTGTTATTCTGAAGAGACGCCATGGCCTAAATCTTATAAAGGAAAACATTCAGGTGGGGCTGATTTAGTTTCAGAGGTTTAGCCCTTAACTATCATGGCCGAAACATGGCAGGACGCAGGCAGACATGGGGCTGGAGAAGGAGCCTAGAGTTCTACATCTTGATGAGCAGGCAGCAGGAGGAGAGAGGGACACTGAGCCAGGCTTGAGTTTTGGAGACCCCAAAGCCCACCCCCAGTGACCGGCTTCCTCCAACAACGCCATTCTCCCTCAAACCAACACATTCTTATTTTATTATGACTCAATTTGCCCGTGGTTAAAGTCTAAAAAACATGGCCTGGCATTGGGGCACACACTTCAATCCCAGCACTCAGGAAGCAGAGGCCAGTGGATCTCTGTGAATTCCAGGCCAAACTGGTCTACATAGTGAGTTTCAGGACAGCCAGGGCTATGTAGGGAGAACTTGTATCAACAAAACCAAACAAAAGGATTAACAAAATGCAAGGTATTATGTTGATTAGACATACATTCTTTGTCTTTTAAGTCTCTGTCACTGGGCGGTGGTGGCGCACGCCTTTAATCCCACGTTCACAGAGACAGGTGGATCTCTGAGTTTAAGGCCAGCCTGGTCTACAAAGTGAGTTCCAGAACATCCAGGGGTATGCAGAGAAATCCTGTATTAAACCATTTTCCAGAAACCTGGACAACTCACTCAGACCTTCTGAGCTTTGAGCTTTAAACTGTTCTTACTTTTGTTTTCATCTTTCATTTTTAGTCTCCAAAAAAATCTTATTTTATTATATAAAATTTATCTTTATTTTTAAAATATATTTTACCTCTGTTCTAGAATTTTCTATCTCATTTATTATTTGTATTATTACTATTGTTATTTAATTTCTGTAAATAAAGATTGGCTCCAAATTATATACATGGTACATTTTCTTCATTCTTTTTAAGACAGGGTTTCTCTGTGCAGTCAAGGCTGTCCTGGAACTCACTCCGAAGACCAGGCTGGCCTCAAACTCACAGAGATCCACCTGCCTCTGCCTCCTGAGTGCTGGGATTAAAGGAATGGGCTACAGCCACCTGGCTACATGGTACATTTTAACAAAGTATGATCAACTATGTACGTGATGTCAAGCTTTCAAAACCTTCTCTCATACATTACATCCTTACCACAGGGTCCCATCCCTCCATGCCTCCTAGTCCCTGCCCCCAACCCCTCTACCCCAGATCCAATGCTCCTTCTGTTTTCCCTCAGAAAAGAGCAGACCTCACAGGGAAACACAGCATAGCAATTACATAGCAGTCAGTCAAACACAGCATAGCAAGTTACAATACGACTAGATACAAACCCCCATATCAAGGCTGGACAAGACAACCTAGCAAGAAGGGGTCCCAAGTGCAGGCAAAAGAGTCAGAGGCAGCCACACTCCCACTGTCAGAATTACATGAAGTCCCACAAGAACACCAAGAAGCTTCACAACCATAACATATATGCAGAGAACCTAGCTCAGACCCATACAAGGTGTGTGATTGTTGCTTCAGTCTCTGTGCACCCCTATGAGCCCTGCTTAGTTGATTCTGTGGGCTGTGTTCTCCTACAATACTTCCTTCCCTCTTCCATGGCATTCCCAAATGGCTGAGAAACACTTAAAGAAGTGTTCAACACCCCTAGCTGTCAGGGAAATGCAAATTAAAACTATTTCGTTACTCCATCTTCCATTTGTTAGAATGTCTAAGATCAAAAACCCAAGTGGCATTTCATGCTGGGAACACTTCTCCATTGCTGGTGGGAGTGCGAACTGTACAATCACTATGGAAATTAATATGGCAGTTCCTCAAAAAACTGGGAATCAATCTACCTCAAGACCCTGTTATACCACTCCTGGGCATTTACCCAAAGGACGCTCCATTCTACGAAAGAACACTTGCTTAACTATGTCCATTGTGGCTTTATTGATAATAACTGGAACCTGGGGACAAATAGATGTCTGGCAAGCAAAGACTGGATAAGAAAATGTGGTACATTTACACAATGGACTATTACTCAGGTGTTAAAAGGTGACATCATGAAATTTGCAGACAAATGGATGGAACTAGAAAAAAATCATCCTCAGAAAGATAAACATGGCATGTACTCACTTATAAGTGGATATTAGCTATAAGATATAGCTAATAATAATAAAGAATACCCATGCAACAATCCACAGACCCAGAGAGGCTAAATTATAAGAAGGGCCCACAGGATGCATGGGTCTCCCTGGGAGGAGGAACTAGAATGGATTTTGTAGGTGGACTGGGGCTGTGGGGATGGGAACAAGGGGGGTCAATCCAGGGATGGGGTGGAGAAAGATGACTGGAATTGAGGGGTTATGGAATATGGAATATGGAGACCTATGCAGTGGAAACTCCCTGGAATCGAGGAGGGTGACCCTAGGAAAGACTCCTAGCAATGGGGGGTATGGAGCCTGACCAGCTATCTTCTGTAGCCAGGCAAGGATGTCAGTGGTGGGACACCAACCCAACCACAAAACCTTCAACTTGTAATTTGTCCTGTCTGCAAGGACAATGGTTCTTCAAATCCCCCAATAGTGAGGAACTCCTGTTCTCTTCTCCCATTGGCTAGGACTTGCCCCATTCCAAACTCCCCGCCCTACTGGTTTAGGACACAGAGGCTCGTCTGATGGATAATTTGGGACTTGAGACAGCCCCTTTTCTGCCCCTGGGCTCAGTCACATGGCAGACTGTAACTTTCCAACAGACCTGCCACCAGCTAAGGAGAGGGGGGCTCAGTGTCCCTGCCTGTCTGACGCTGATGAACTCCTAGTGACCTCATATAAAAATGAATGGACATGATCACAGTCCAGCTGGCCTTGGTGAACTCCCATTAGATCAGTCACACTATTTCAGTGGGTGGACGCACCCCTTGCAGTCCTGACTTCCTTGCTCATATTCTCCCTCCTTCTGCTCTTCATCTGGACCTTGGGAGCTCAGTCCGGTGCTCCAATGTGGGTCTCCGCCTCCATCTCCATCCATTGCCAGATGAAGGTTCTATGGTGATATGCAAGATATTCATCAGTGTGGCTATGGGAGAAGGCCAGTTCAGGCACCCTCTCCTCTGCTGCCCAAGGACCTAGCTGGGGACATTTCTTTGGACATCTGGGAGCCGCTCTAGAGCCAAGTCTCTTGTCAACCCTAAAATGGCTCCCTTAATTAATATATCTTCTTTCCTGGTCCCATATATCCACTCTTCCTCCATCAGACCGGACTCTCTGAATGTGGCTGACAATGAGAGCCGACTGAGAAGCCAAAGATAATGGCACTGGGTTTTGATTCTACTGCATGTACTGGCTTTTGGGGAGCCTAGTCTGTTTGGATGCTCACCTTCCTAGATCTGGATGGAGGGGGCTTTGGACGTCCCAGAGGCAGGGCACCCTGACTTCTCTTAGGACTGGAGAGGGAGGGGGAGGGGAGAGAGTGAAAGGGAAATGGGAGGAGGTGGAAAATTTTAATAAATGAATAAATAAATAAATAAATAAATAAATGTAACAACTTACTGCTTACACAGGCAGCTAGCTTTGTAAGGGAGGATAGTGAGCAGGACCGGAGAAGGGAGAGGACGAGGCATCTGGAGAATGGGGTGATCTGGAGAGGAGCACCTGCTCAAATATAGTTAAATGGGAGCACTGCAAAACCAGACCCTGCCATCTGGTCAGCACACACTGCGCTCTCCTTGCAGGCCCAGTGCAGTGGCTGGATGCTGCCCTCATCTGGGACCTCAGTCCTGCTTAGTTGACAAAGGGGCTTCCTGTGCAATCCTAACTCAGTGCACAGGTGTAGGTCCAAGACATAGGGAGGAAAAGGAGGCTTTGGGGGACCTCAAACCCATCCCATTTGGTGACAAGGACCACTCAGGCTCACATAGATGCACAGAGTTTATTGGACACAGAGACATAGGGCCATGTGGGCTTTGCTTCCTCCTGCCCAGGGTCACCTGGTATACTGGCCCCTCCAGGTGGGCAAGCTTGGCTGAGAGGAGGTGCTGTGTGAGGGTGCAGGACTGAGCTCTGAGCACCCTACTCCTCCTGCTCATCTTCCTCCTCCTCCTCCTCCTCCTCCTCCTCCTCCTCCTCCTCCTCCTCCTCCTCCTCCTCCTCCTCCTCCTCCTCCTCCTCCTCTCCTCCTCCTTCTCCTCCTCCTCGTCATCACTGTTCTCACCATCGTTGTCGTCGTCATCATTGTCATCGTCGTCATCTTTGTCCTTGTCTTTGTCAGCTTTCTTCTTTTTGGAAGTGTTAAGGCTGGTCTTTGGATTTCCTGGAAGTTGCGTGGAGCCCACATCCTGGGGACCATGTGTCCATTTGAAGCCCATCCCCTGGATGCAGATATGTGGTGTATACATGCCATTGACAGTCACTAGATGCTTGTCTGGACCTCCACTGTTATCAAATGGTTTGCCTCTGTTAAAACCAAAGGTAAACTCGGTCCCCTGGTTGGTAGTGAAGGTCAGGGAACACAGGCAGTTTGCCTCTTTGCCATGCACCTTTATCACGTGCTCTCCGTCCTTCAGCTGAAAGTCTTTATAATCCAATGAGTTGCTTCCGTAGACATCACTCCAGTGACTGCCGAACTGCAGCTGGATGCTGGAGGGAAATCAATCAGCGCACCCTCAGGAGTGCCTGCTCTTCCTCAAAACCAGCCCTGTCCTGGTTCCGTCTCCAGAAGTGCCTGGCTCTGATATGGCAGCCTGGAGTTCTTCCTACCATATCTTCCAGACTCATCTCTCCTCTCAGGCATCTGTGCCAGGGCAGCTAGCTCTAACCCTGCAGCTAGCTCTAAGCCTGACTCTTTTGCAGGGTCTGCCCAACACACAGTTACCCCTCTGGAGCCTCCTCCCCTGTCTGCCCCAAATGAGGCAGCAGTCACTGTGAGAACCCTCCGCTAAGGTCAGCACAGTAGAGACGGATTCATAGGCAGAGACCAGAGAGGCAGGTCTCTCCTTGTGTTGTCAGGTGGGAACAGGGGGGCCCTGGAAACTGCTATGTGATGCAAAGCAGAAAGATGACCCCTCCCCCAAGTCTTCTAGACCATTGCTAATGCCAGCTTCTTCCTTCTATTGCGAGATGAGATGTGTATCCAATCAGACTCCATATAAAATGCAGGAAGGAGCTGGCAGTGGTGGCACGCGCCTTTAATCCCAGCACTCGGGAGGCAGAGGCAGGCGGATCTCTGTGAGTTCAAGGCCAGCCTGGTCTACAGAGCTAGTTCTAGAACAGGCTCCAAAGCTACAGAGAAACCCTGTCTTAAAAACAATAAAAAAAATATGCAGGAAGGCTATCCAGTTCAATCAGAATTTCAATAGTCGTAACTTTCAGTGTGAGTATATTTTATGCTACATGGTTTATTTGATTATTTTTGACATTGATTTGTTATTTATTTTGTGCATATGTGTGTATGTCTGTATTTATGTGTGTGTATTCCTGTAGCATATGCCAAGGTTTTAGTGAAGGGAGAGGAGAACCATTGGGATTTTGTTCTCCTTCCACTATGTGGGTTCCATGACTCAAACTCAGGCCAGCTTGGCCAGCCAACACCTTTCCCTGCCAGAGCCATCTTGCCAGCCCTTCCTTCTTTAGCGGTCCTGGAGACTGAACCCAGGGTCACACATGTGCTAGGCAAGCCACTAAGCTTGCTCTCTTTTTTGCCTTTTTATTTTATTTGAAACAGAATTCCCTTGAACTTCTTCACAGTGGAAATCCTCCTGCCTCAGCCCCGAGTTCTGACGTTACTGACATGAGCCACCATGCTGGGCTCCAACCCTCTCTTTGCTTTCTATTCAGACAGGGCCCGAGGTGGCTCTGCAGCACCACCTGCCCTCACGTTTGATATTCTCTAGCATCAGCATCCGGGGAGCTGGGATGACAGGACTGGACCACCAGCCCAGGCTCCAATAGTGCATTTTCAAAGGAGAGCCACATGCTCTCCAGCAGTAGTGAGGACGAGGCTGGGGGACTCTAAGCTTAAGAGCAGCCTGGGATACAGAGTGAGGCCCTGTCTAAGGAAAGTGATGGCTGCAGACAAGCATAGCGGTACGTCTCAGCTTCAGTCCCTAGCACCGTTTATACATATTTTCCAACCTGGATTGTATATGTAAGGGAGGGATGCATGTGTGCTTGTCCTTGTGTGTGTGCGTAGAGGCCAGAGGGAAATGCTGGGTGTCCATCACTCTTCATTGTGGTGTGTGTGGTGTGTGTGTGTGTGTGTGTGTGTGGTGTCTGTCTGTCTGCTGTATGTCTGCAACGCACATGCTGCTACTCTCAGCTTCCACGTGGCTTCTGAGGACCCAAACCAAGGGCCCCATACATACACAGCAAACACTTTATCTGCCAGCCTTCTCCACATCACCTGACACGGATTTCTTAAGGACTGAGATGACCTCAGTATTGCACAGGAGACACACTAAAAGAATATTCATTGTGCATCTGAAATTCTGTTAACCTTGGACACTGTGCTTCCAGTTACCAAGCTTGGCACCGGGAACACAAGGCCATGGCGGCATATAGGAGAACAACAGAGCTCATGAGGCAGACAGTGGTGAGGACAGTCACGATCTGGCCTGTTCCTGTGGAATGGCTGGGCTCTCTGGAGCAGAGCAGAGGTCTAGAGTGGCAGAGTGACCTGCACATTTCATGTCCTGTGGATGCAAGGACATTTCTTAGACCATGGAATCAGTTTGTGTCGCTACCAAGGAGCACTAAGTGGAGAAGGGACCCTCCAGCCTCTGTGATGCTTTCTGAACCAGAAAGGTGGAGGTTCCTCTCTGCCTGCCTCCCTGATTACTGTCCAGTCTAACCCAAGCCTGAGCATCCCAGCTCTGTGTAGGCTAGTTCAGGTTAGGGATCTAGACCATCCACAGGAGCAGGCACAACTGGGAAGTGCGGGAGCCAGAAGTCGGAAGCTACTCACCCCATGATGCACTTTGCTATTGTTAAGTAGACCCGGATGACCTTGATTTCACCCTGATCTTCACCACGAATGTAGAAATAGGTGCCAACTTTTCTGCCCAGTATGTCTGGAGAAAGCGAGGCAGAAGAAGATGCAGGGTCACTCCCTCACTCAGAGGCCCTTACGCCTAGGACAGGATGGAGGAGGTGAAGGCCACAAAGGAGGCTCAGGTACTCACTCTGGGCTCTGCAGGTGGGGCCAGCAAGGAGGGCCAAGGTCAGCAGCAGCAGCATGGCTCCTGAGGGTTTGGGGCACAAGCCTGGGGCTTGGAAGTCACAGGAAGATGGCAAGTCTTCAAGAAGGCTCTGAGGAAAAGACATCAGATCTAAGGGATCCCAATACCCAGACTGAGACAACGGAGCATTTGGGAATTCTCTTTTCCCATGTGCTCCAAAGGTTTCAGAAGAACCCAAAGACAGTTTCACCCACATGCCCACACTGAGAGCCCCCAATGCCAGTGTGCTAGCATTCTAACTAAGCTCTCAGCAAGAGGTCCCAGGATGTCACCTTACCCTGGGCTCCCCAAAGTCTAAAGCTTCTCCTGGAGAAGCCCCGTGTTCCAAACCTCTCCATCTGTCCCTCATGGTTCAGTCTCTATCGGGCTCAACCCATCCTCCCTTCCCCTCTGACCTCTCCTCCTGCACCAGGCTGGGCTGCTGCTCCTTCCTTACCTGTGCTGTGTGGTCTGAGCCCCTCGGCTTGTCCCTTTATACCCTGATGCCACTCAGTCATAGTGGCTGTGGGAACTGTTTCTGGAAATGCTTTGTCAGCTGGCCTTCAGAAACTGGACTTTTGCCTAACCCTGTAAGCAAGATGTTCATATGCTTTGCACCATTTAAAACTATGTACGCAGTATGCTACTAATGTGTACTCAACGTGTTTAAATTTATTTTGACTTTAAGAAAACAATGTAACCAATCTACCATGCCTGGGACTCCCATGTAATCAAGTTTTACAATCTAAACTGAGCAAATAGGTTTAGAAGGCTAGGTCAGACACAGCAAGGGAACTAAGAAGGAGCGCATACAGGTTAGGAACTGTCAATCAGCAGAGGAGAGCGTTTATCAGAGGAAAATGAAAGAGAGGAGGGCCAGGATGATGGAGAAGAGTTTCTTCCTCCTCCTCTTCCTCCTCATCCTCCTGATGAGACAGACTTAGAATAAGGGGGAAGTTGGGGAAGTGACCGCCAACACAAAAGCTGTGTTTAGAGCCAGGCAAGCTCCTCACAGAAGAGCCACTGATCTGATCTATGTCTGTCTTGAAGGAATGCGTTGCCTTTGCAATCTCGGCCTTTATTGTACACTCTTTGAGCTACTCAATAATGCAAGACATTCTGGTTTGCCAAGAACGAGCCGTGACCAAAGTCATGCAAAAGGCTGTAGACGGCCTTCAGACGAACAGCTCTGCGTATCACAGGAACAATGCCTGTCTTCTGCAATGACCCCTCCAAAACCAGCTGCTTCTTTCTGATGCTCACACCTGGTGCTCAGTTTCCATACACCCTTTCATTGCCTGACCCAGAACGATGTATGTGTGTTTGTCTGTGTTCTAACCTGCTGAGAGCAGCAGATTGAAGGCAACTTAGAAGATAACAAATCTCCACCATAAATGTTGGAAGCAACATATGGACCCAGGTTGCTAACATCTGTTTGATGCTTTTGTTGTTTGTTTGTTTGTTTTTATGCTCTACTGGGTCAGTAGGGGCCAGTAGCGAAATTTCTTCCCTTGTTAAAATAAAAGTCTGGTAACAATTATTTGTTTGTTTGTTTGTTTCTTGAAAAAGGGTTTTTTCTTATAGCCCTGTCTGTCCTAGAACTTGATTCATATAGTCCAGCATGGTCTCAAACTCAGAGATTTGCCTGTCTCTGCCTTCCAAGTGCTGGGGTCAAAGGTGTGTGCCACCACCACGTGACATGGTATTAAGACAAAATTCCACCCGCCTTTTCCCTCCCTGTTTCAATCTGCTGTTCAGTGAGCAGCAAAGGTGGCCTTCTGCTCAATGGGGAGGGACCGATGAGGTCTGTCTGGTTTGCCCTTGCTTTAAAGGACTGTGCTAGAAATAAGTTCAGGGTTTCAAAAAACCGCTCAGCATATCCAAACTTCCCTTCTGACAGAGATATGAAGAGCAAGTTCTCAAGCAGGAAATTCAACTGGTTCTATCCAAGTCCAAGGGTCTGTGTCTTTTACCCACTGGCTGGTGCAAAAGATTTTACAGTTTGCTAGTTGGTTGTTTAGTTTGAAAGGAATTGGTGCAAAGAAAATGAAGGAAAGCAGGAAGGGGTGGGCTGCTCAAGTTCTGGGAACATAGCAACCTTTTAATAGAGGAGAATCTAACTAGTTCTGCATAGCGGCTGGAGATATGCATAGGGGTTAACTGCACGTGTTCCTCTAGAGGACCAGGGTTCAGTTCCCAGGACCTAGATGATGGCTCACATCCATCTGAACTCCAGTTCCCTGATATCCAGTGCCCTCTTCTGGCCTCTGTAGGGACCAGTCACACATGTGATACACATCCATACATTCAGGCAAAACATTCATACTTAAAATAAAGCTCAAAATATTTTTAAGCTTTCCATACATTTTACTAAATGGTGAAGATTTAAAAATTTGCATAAATCTTACAAAGAAGGAGTCACTAAAAGATTTATATAAACTTTACAATGTCAAGGAGATTGCATGATGTAAAATTATAGTAAATAAACATTTTATTGTGTTTGATAGAAAAGACTAATTTAACGTTTTATATAAATCCATCCTCTAATATCTAAACATTTTTTTTCTTCAAACTCATTAACAAGGCATTGGCTCTTTTTTTCTGTCATATCATGAAATAAGAAACATGTGTGGCTGGGTGGTGGTGGCCCATGCCTTAAATCTCAACACTGAGGAGGCAGAGGCAGGCAGATCTCTGAGTTCAAAGCCAGTCTGGTCTACAGAGGGAGTTCCAGGACAGCCAGGGCTACACAAAAAAAACATTGTCTCAGAATCAAAAAGGGGTGTGTGGGGGGGGTCCTGAGCAGATAATGATCCCTTAAATAAACTCCATGGATTTATCTGTGTGCCCCACCCCCCTATCCCCTGGTTTTGGGGTTATAGCAGCAGGCTTCCCTGAGCAGCTTTTATGTGGGAATTCAAAATTGGGTCCTCCTGCTTGCACAGCAGACTTTTTCCCAAATAAGTCATTTCCCAAAGAGGCAAATTTCCTAAGGATCTTCACCTAACAACACAAGCAACCCCCATGGCTGCCTAAGCCTCTGATAGCAGTGATAATTTATCTCATATCAGCTTATGTTCCAGAAGGCTGAATCCAGATGAGCTTGATACAATAAATGTAGAGATAACTATTAAACCAAAACGCCAAACCAGGTGCGCCGAAGAGCAAACAGAAGGGATGCTCTGCCAAGCAAAATCTGGACTTCCTGGTCACATAGCAAACAACTGTTTCAATGGCTCAGTGGAGCCATCATTCAAAATGATGATCATCTCAAATGTCCCTTCTTTAACAATTGTCGCCAGTTGTGTAACAGAAGCCAAGTTCATCAGCAACTGTGCAAACTAGAAAGTGAACAATTAGAGTATTGTACATGGGCAAAAACAAAAGCTCTTCTCCTTCATGAATTCATCAGTATGCATTTATAGCCAACCAAAACTGATGGTGCAGACCCTGGGACGGCTCCCTGCATCCCAGATGCAGGAGTCAGTGAGCCACTTGTTTTATTCCCAGGGGTTAATTTTATTCAACCTGGGAAGCTGATTTTAGCCAAGTTGCTGGAGGGAGTAAGGAGTTAGATCCACAAACCTGCTGTACCATAAAAAAGGATTAGGAGACAAATCAATAAATCGTACACACATGCATAGCCCACGCATACACACTAAACAGGGCAAACAGACAGAATAAAAAAGTGGAGAGTGGCTGGGAGAGATACCGATGCTTTTTGCACACCCATAGGCACAAGGTGTACAAACACAGGAACATGCTAACTCACTGAAAACACGGCCACTCTCATTGTCTCCTGCTGGAGCCAGCTAAGCCGTACCTACCTCCCATGAACCATGTGTCAATGTCACAGTAGGCGGTTGGTTGACTTCCCATGGGCGCTGAGGAGTTGAGGATGGAGTCTGTGCTGTGGGTAACAAGATTGGAAACACTTTAGTCAACAATGCAGAATTGGAGGTTGACCTTCAGGGGACTGCTCCTTCCTTTTTTCCCTCGATCACTCGGTCTCTCGTGAAGTCTCTGGGAATTAGACATTATTGTCATTCTTTCTGGAGACCTGGTCCTCTGGATAGACCAAACACGCTAATAACAACCTAAAATTATCCATTAAAAGGCTTTGCTAGGATGAACAATATTACTACTTGAGGGCAATATTACCTGGAGAGAACAATATTACCACCATCCCTCCTTACACTTCACATTGGCCCTAGTTCTTGCAGACAAGAACTCCTTGCATTTCTGAAGTGCTTTATGAGTTCCTTTTTTCTTCTCTTAAAAAAAAAAAAAAATATATATATATATATATATATATATATATACATATATATGTGGCTTAGGAGATGACTTAGCAGTTAGAGGGCTTATTGATAACTATGAGGACCAGAGTTCAGATCCCCAGCAACCCACATAAATGCCAGGCGGCTCTAATGGGTCTGTCTGTAACTTCAGTCCCAGCAGACAGACAGGATGCCCAGAACAAGCCAGTCATATTAGCAGTGGCCTCTGGGTTTGATTGAAAGATCTGCCTCAATGAAAAAGGAGGAAGAGCAATCAATGATGATCCCCAGCATCCACCTTGGGCTCCCACATGCATACACACACACACACACACACACACACACGCATGCATGTGTGCATGCACACCCAAACATACATATGTCCCCCCAACACATGTATATGGACTGTGTTTAAGGCATGTATATGGGACTGGAGAGAAGATCCAGTGTTTAAGAGCACTGGCTGCTCCTCTAGCCTTAGTTAGGTTCTCAGCACCCACAGAGTGGCTCACAACCATCTGCAAGGCCAGTTCCAGGGGATCCAATGCCCTCTCCCGACTTCTACAAGCCCCAGGCACATACATGATGCGCATACATACATGTATACATTATATATATACATATTTTAGAGCATGCACGTCTTTAATGCCAACACTCTGGAGGTAGAGGCAGGCAGATCTCTGTGAGTTTGAGACCAGCATGGGCTACATAGTGAGCTCCAGGCCAACCAGAACAACATAGTGAGACCCTGTCTTAAGAAACAAAACAGCAATAAATAAATAAGGTACTCATACACATGAACACCACACACACAGTAAATGTAAAACAAAGAGTACACTATTACTGTGTGTCTGTTCAATATATGTGTAAAGGATGTATACCATATTGTGCCTGTGGAGGTCAGAGGCCAGCTTTATGGAGCTGGTTCTCCCCTTCCACCTTTACATGGGTTTGGGAGATTGAACTCGGGTTGCCAGGCTTTTGTGGCCAGCGCTGTGACCCACTGAGCATTCTCACTAGCCCATGGAGTCCCTTTTCTATATCCACGGCAGTTCCTAATAACACAGGAGTTCTTCAAGTCAGCTGGTCTCTAGATTCTGGATTCTGACAAGAACATGGGTTACTGGTGTAGTAGGTCCTTCTGTTTATGTGTTGCTTTCATTGGTTGAATAAAGAAACTGCTGGCCTGATAGGGCAGAACTTAGGTAGGCAGAGTAGACAGAACTAAATGCTGGGAGGAAGAAGGGCAGAGTCAAGAAGCGATGGACCTCCTGCCTGAGATGGACGCTGGTTAGAATCTTGCCACTAAGCCACAGCCCTGTGGCAATATACATTAATGGAGATGGGTTAAACTGATATGTAAGAGTTAGCCAATAAGAAGTTAGAGCTAATGGGTCAGGCAGTGTTTAAATGAATACAGTTTCTGTGTGATTATTTCGGGTGTAACCTAGCTGGGCGGCTGGGATGAAAAGCAGGCCCTCTCTCCGACAACAGGTTACAGAGATCTTCCTGCAGACAAAGAAGACAAGCTTCATTCTCCACCAGAAGAACAGGCGCACACTAACAGTTATCGAAAGGACCCTCAGGGCCAGCTCCTCTTCAGAATACCCTTTCTCTGTACTTTTGAGTGGAAAGAACTTTTCAATGGTCACAAGAGACAGCCTTCGGGTGGGCTAAGCCCTCCCTTTCCAATAGTACTCTCCCAACTATTAGAGAGGCGGTTCTGGAGATCAGTATAAATCCAGAATGAATACGGATAGACAATGGCCACAAAAGCCCATTCGAGTCAGCCAACCTCCTTACACAGGAGCAACAACCCACACCCAGTCCATGCCTTCCAGACGTGTTCAGTACCCAGCATGGCTCTCCTGGATTACATCAAACAGGATCATCCCTCAGAAGGGTTTGCTGCTCGTCCTTGGGCTGAGAATAATTTGGACCGCTCCCTATGGGAGCAAACGGCTCTGTGGTACTAACCCCTGGCCTTGGTTACTTCCAGAGCAGACCGACAGATGTCATCTAGAGTTGCTCGGGTGCAAGGGGCAACAGGAAAAAGTCCAACTGTTGTCCCAAGTTACCATACCCCTTCTTTCCAGGTTGAGTTTTCCATGGGGACAATCACTTAGCTCCCATTATTATTATAGCTACAGGACTCGAGGATGCCATTCAGTATGTTGAGACTCTCCGAATATACCGAGAGAGCTTGAAGTGACTTTGACCCTATCTGTTCCAACCAACTATGCCATCCATTCTCAATATGTCAATCAAAGCAAAAAGTAATATTGAAAACCAGAGAAAAGAGATGTAGTCAGTGTAGTCACATTGGGATGAGGAACAGAAGGAGGGCACCCCAACCCCCAAGTCCATCTTCAGGATCCTGCCATGAGTTTTAGGTCTAAATAGAGGGCAAGCTGTGTGCATAATCAAAGTGTTAGTCAGAGTTAGTCCTATCCATCAAAGACTATGTCTCATGAGTTATCAGAATGATGTGATGTGAAATTATTTTCTGGTAGGTAAGTTCTAACTCTGGCTAGCGGGAGGGTTTCAATCAGTCCATTTTCACAGCCTGGAATTCCTGGGGTGCTATTAGGAGCAACCCAAGACAGCTCTTCTTCATGGCCCACTTGGTAGCAAACGATTCTGGCATGCAATGTTTGAGGGAAGTCATGAGAGATCCATCCTAGTCAGCAAGCATCTCTGGAACACACTGACTAGAATGCTGTTTCCATCCGAAGGGGGCTGGCTGCCTTTGGGGTCAATTCTTTCAGTGGTCTCACAGCTGAAGGGAAGGTGTAGCACCTCTCTCCAGAACTCTTCCCCACCTGCTTGTCAGCTACGATACAATGCAACCTCTCTTCCTGATCCCGAAGTCATGCAATAGTGAGAAAATATGACGAGAAAAGCAGTCATACAAAACTGTACACTCTAGATGCTCTTGGAGCATCAGTCTCCTTGTACTATTATCAAGATTGAATGCTGTGTCTATAGCCCTGATAATTCCACTCCCATCTGCTTTACATGACCTACAAAACCAGATTCAAACTAACCCAGACACCACCATGTGTTTTGGTAAGCAACCTCAGAATTAGCTCTACAGATTTCATAGTGGAAATAGCTTAGACTTATTATAATCTTAGCACTAATCCTATTAGTCTCTAGACTTTGTGTGTTGTATTGCTGCCTCAACTCTCCCTTACAGCTGACCCACCCTCAGAGCATTGGGCATCTGGATACCTTGATTGTACACTGAGGCCGGAAAGTAGACAAGAGTGAAGACAGTATACCCCATCTCAGCATGAGGTAACCAGACTGACTCAACACCTCCTGAATGCTTTAGGGTCTCAACTCTCGAGGGGGAGATTGTTAGATAGCTAGTGATATGTTGGCAGGAATGGAAGACATTTGGGCTGGACTCGGCTCTCATAGTCAACAGCTTGTAAAACCAACAGTTTATAAAACTGGAACTACAGGACCCTGGTCACATAAGTCCTATCTCTGGCCACGGGAGGAGCTGAGACATCGTGAACTTGTCAGAGCCTCATAGCTAGATAATTGTTTAGACCAGGCTTCGGGTACCCATTCCTGATTATTATACAAGGGTATACCATCACCCTCCTAATGCCATCATCCACAAAGACCTGTCAACCATCCACACAGGAAAAAGCCCCTTGGGAAAGGCATTTTAGAGCCTGACCAAGACAACGATCCCTTAGACCATTGTCCACTCTTCAGCCCTCCGCTTTACACTGTAATAAACCCTAGCTGCCTCCTCTCCAGGGTGCTCTGTGTCTTGTCTGAATTCTTTTGATGATCACAAGGGCCAAGGAGTCCAGCGTGTACTCTAACTCTGTTAGATCAGCTGTGTGTGCCTGTGGGTCTCTCTCTCTCTCTCTCTCTCTCTCTCTCTCTCTCTCTCTCACTCCTTCCCTCCTTCCCCCCCCCTCTCTCTCTGATCGGTGGCTGGTTTGAGACAGGGCTTCTCTGTGTAGCCATGGGTGTCCTAGAACTTGCTCTGTAAGCCAGGCTGGCCTTGAACTCACAGAGTTGACGCACACCACCACTGTCTCGCTTGCAGGTCTCTTTTATGTGAGTTCCTTGGTCTCATCACTGTTTTCCCAGCAGAAGCCAGAACTCTAGACTCCACTCACCAGCAGGCAATCCCTCATTTACTTCCTTCCTCTGTCACCAAAGCTTCCAGGAAAAGCCAGATTCGGTCCAGAAAGCTCCAGAATTTTTTCCAGCCTGATGCTGACAATACACAAAGATAGCCTGCTGTCTCCTCTTTTTCGGTTTTCCCTCCCCAGATGGAAATTGTGGAGGAGCGAGAAGATGGAAAGTGTGCTCATACAGTCTTTAAGTCCCGAGGCTTAATGTGGTCGACCAAGGAAGGCTCTCTGGTGCTGGTGTGGGGGTTGAGGGCACAGTAGCCAGGGTGGCTCTGGGTCCGGGAGAGATGGTGTAGCATTGCATCCACAGCTCTGGTAGCCAATGTCTGAACACTCGTCCTGTTGAAGCAGTCTCTTACAAGTTACTCTTGCTAAGAAGTGTCCTCACTTCTGTCCTCACATTAACTAAAAGCAAGATGAAAGTCTGACATCTCTGCTTTCATTTTATGCCCGTCACCTTGGCGTCTAGTCAAGTGGTACCCAGCTTTCTCCAAGGATACAGGAACAAGAGTAAGTGGGCCTCTTCTCCGTTTTTACAGTGTCCCGTTGGTGGCAAAGCTCCTCAGGTTCTCTAGTCATCGTCCTAAATGTGCAATCACCTTGGATTCCAGTGTTCTCTGAAATTTTAGTCTCACTGGAATCCAAGAGAAGGGCTATGATGATGTTGCACCCTGCAACGTAATTTTCTCTGAGAACTAGTTTCTTCCTTCAAGCAATAAGAACTTCTTCCCAGCACCTTGCAGCCTACAGCTGAGGTAACAACAGACAAGACCACACCTAGACCAGGGCTGCTCAGTTATGCATCCCCTTTGTCTTCATTCTTATGTGTATGCATATATGTTTCATGTATGATGTCCGTGCATACATGTGTATGCCTGCAGAGGTCAGACAAAGGCATCAGGTACCCTCCTCTGTCACTCCTCTCCTTTATCTAGTGAGGCAGAGCCTGTCCTTGAACCTGGAGCTCCAGTTTGTCCAGCTAAATTGGCAGCCAATAAGTCCCAATTATCCTCCTGTGTCTGCCCCCAATAGCACTGGGGTTGCAGACACTGTGAGACCATGCCCAGCTTGTTAAATTTGGGCTAGGATACAAACTCATGTCCTCGTGGTTGTACAGCAAGCACTTTTAACTACTGACCCATCTCTCCAGTTCCCCATTTCTTCTCTATTTAAACCCCAAAACTCTTGTCAGTACCTTGAAGATGGAACTGGGGTCACAGATGTCATAAATATGCTAGGTCACCAGTACAAATATGTTTGTGTGTTTCCACAGTGTCAATATTTATTGAATAACAAAAAATTCACAAGGGACAGTGGCTTCATTGTCAGCAATTAGATGCCAGATGTCCATCTCTTTACATGAGGGAATTGTACCCTTTCCTTGGTCTCGTGTGTCTCATAAATTCTTGGGGCTGATTCTCCTGATATAATTTTAATATACTGTACTAGCTGGTTTTGTATCAACTTGACACAAGCTGGAGTCATCAGAGGAAGGAGCCTCAGCTGAGGAAATGCCTCCATGAGATCCAGCTGTAAGGCATTTTCTCATTTAGTGATTATCTGGGTAAGGGCCAGGCCATGGTGGTTGGTGTCATCCCTGGGCTGCTGGTCCTGGGTTCTATAAAAAGGTAGGCTGAGCAAGCTTGTAAGCAGTTCCCCTCCATGGCCTCTGCATCAGTTCCTGCCTCCGGGATCCTGCCCTGTTTGAGTTCCTGTCCTGACTTTTTTCAGTGATGAACAGCAATGCTGAAGTGTAAGCCTAATAAACCCTTTCCTCCCCAGCTTGCTTTTTTGCCATGGTCTTTCATCACAACAATAGAAACCCGAACTAAGACACATACCAATGTGCTTCTACAGTCTCAATAAATGTATAGGCTGGTACCTTTCCTGCTTCCGTGAACAGGTCATTGGTAAGTCTCTGTACATGAGTGGCACCAGACACCAGACAGACAGAGGGCGCCATTCAGGTGCAAGAGTCATCTTGTATGCTCAGGTGTCAGAAGCTATTTTGACAACTACAAACTAATCAGGAAATCCTCTGCTGGCTAACTTTCCAAGTCCTGGAGGGTACTCTGTGGGCTTTGGGAAAGAAGAGCTATCAGCAGTTCTGCCCAACACTGGGTCCTGCATGCTACAATACTGTGGAAGTTTGAATAAGAATGGCCCCCATAGGCTCATATATTTCAATTCTTAGTCATCAGGGAGCAGCCCCACAGTGAGAAGGATTAGGAGGTGTGGCTTATTGGTATGGGTGTGGCCTTGTTGGAGGAAGTGTATCATTGAGGGAGGGAGCTTTGATGAATCAAGAGCCCACCCCAGGCCCAGGAGCTCTCTCTTCCTGCTGCCTGTGGATCCAGATGTAGAACTCTCAGCTACCTCTTCAGCACCATGTCTGCCTGTATGCCGTCATGCTCCCCACCATGATGATAATGGACTAACCCTCTGAAACTTTAAGCAAACCCCAACCAAATGCTTTCTTTTATAAGAGTTGCTGTGGCCATGGTATCTCTTCACAGCAATAGAACACTGACTAAGACTAATTCCTACATGCTAGGCAAGTTGTGCTCACTGGTGCAATAGTGGCGTAGGTTACAGGGCTAACCAATCGTCTTCTGATTAGATTCGAAGCCTGTTACATTGGAGGGACTTTATATTTGGTACTCTAAACTTGGTTAGAATCCCATGACTGAATATATCATAGTCTGTTGGGGGAACTTAACAGGTGTTTTGCTAAATGACACTGCTTTTTATTTTATTTTATTTTGTTTTGTTTTGTTTTATTTTTAGACAAGGTCTTACTATGAAGTTCTCATTGACTTGGAACTTACTATGTACATCAGCCAGCCTTGGACTCACAGAGATCTTCCTGCCTGTACATACTAAGTGCTGAGATTAAAGATGTATACCACCATAACCAGGAAACTACCTTCTAAATATTTATGTTCATTTCCATAGATTTGTGTGCCTCTCAACCTTGGTCAGAGAAGTTTCTTTTTGCAATGGGCAAAATACTGGTCAAAATGCTAAGAACTTGTGGTTGTGCGTGCTTGGTCACCTACAGCCACCTTCTCCCCATCCAAGACTTAGACTCAGGGACCATCACAGCCACCTACAGCCACCTCCTCCCCATCCAAGACTCAGTCAGGGACCATCACAGCTACCTACAGCCACCTCCTCCCCATCCAAGACTC
>NC_022014.1:4110484-4127770 GCF_000317375.1 Microtus ochrogaster
ACCTACAGCCACCTCCTCCCCATCCAAGACTCAGGGGCCATCACAGAAGAGCAGTACAGAAGAAGGAAAGAACTATGAAGTACTGAATTGTAAACAGGATGTGATGGTTGCACAGACTAATTTACAGCAGTTGCGGTTGCATGCACAAGATGTCTATAAGATCAAGCTGAACAACATTCCAGGGATAAGAGAGTGGCTCCCAGCACCCCACCCCTAGCTGAAGAGCTATTGGCAGTTGGTAAAAGTTGTGGGAGGGAGAGTCATTTTTCTTTAGGAGTGTGGTCATTGGGAGGTTATGACTACAGCATAGAATCTGCCTGGAAAGCTAGGTCCAAGTTTGACTGTGCTGGCTTTTAACAGGTAAGATTTATACTTGTGGAAGAAAGAAGAAAAAAGCTGCTTGCAATAGAAGCTTAACGAAAGAATTGACAATAGTGGACAACAGCTTAATATGCTTAATATGTTTAAAAAGCAGGGTTGGAGTACATATACAGTGTTTTTGTAAGAGATTCAAAAGTACATACAAATTTAAAACATGGGGAGGGGCTGGAGAGATGGCTCAGCGTTTAAGGGCGTTGCCTGCTCTTCCAAAGGTCCTGAGTTCAATTCCCAGCAACCACATGTGGCTCATAACCATCTGTAATGAGGTCTGGTGCCCTCTTCTGGCCTGCAGGCATACACACAGAATCTTCTTACTCTGTGTTTGGTTGGAAGCATCACCCCAGCTCCCTAGCACCCATTTATACAAAAAGTCCAGATTGTTTGCCTGGGGCTTCATCCCAGCTCCTGGAATAAGCCCCCTCCCCAGGGAAGGTCAAGACCACTCCCACAGGCTATTTAAACTGTGCCCCAGAAAATAAACACATGGTCTCCCAGCAGTGTATAAACCTGACTTTTCCTATAGGGCAACCAGATACCTCCCCCATACCATGAAGCAATGGGGTGAAACCATTCAGTCAGTCAAGTCCTTGTTCTCATAGCCAAAATCTACAAAAAAATGGTCCCACACTGCCGGGGTCTGATGCCCCAACATAAACTATCTTTCCCTCTGGACTAGCATGAAGGCATGGGAATAATTGAGACACAGTTCACACAGCAATATCGGAAGGGAGTCTTGGGGTTCATTCAAATCCTGAAGATCACTCCGTGTTTATTTTCCAAACACATTTTTCCCCCAAGGTAAACTGAGGTGTAAGTTTCCAGGATAGCAGGACTAAAGTCATGTCCACAGCTCTGTCACTAGCTTGGAACTGACACCTCTTCTCAGGCAGTCCACATAATAACAAAGCAAGGAGCAGCATATCCTGAGCTCAGAGAGTCAGCCGTCTGAAGACACTTTTAGCACCTCTGTTGCTATTGTTGCCTGAGAGTCTGGGTGCTGATACAATGATAAATATGTGGCCTGTACAAAATTACCCCACATCACACAAACCTTTATTGACAGTACTCACTGATAAGAAAGGAGCCTCACCCAGGAGGCAGTATGTCTGCTCTAACAGCAGACTCAGGAAGGTGTGATCTACAGGTCTTCTGCCCTACTTAACAGGCTACTAATATTCTGTATCACCCTTCTCCTTGGTTTCAACTAACATAGGATCACAGCCCTGGAAATTAAGAGGAAAGAGCAGCAATTTGTAATCCCCAGCAAGGCAAGACTTCCTTTACTTCTTCAAACATTTTTTTTTAGTGTCTGCCTTTGAATTAGCTAATAAGACATCATTCAGATTGTGATAAATTACAGATTGTGGAAACTGTACAAGAATTATTTCCAGTAGTTTTTGCATAAAATATTGCACAGCATGGGGCTGTTTAACATTCCCTGTGGGAGAATCTTCCACTGATATCTCTTAACTGAATGAGAATTATTACAAGTAGGTACTGTGAAGATAAATTTATCCCTATCCTTTTCTTGTAGAGGTATAGTGAAGAAACAAGCTTTTAAATCAGTAACTGTAATAGGCCTTTCTTTAGGTAACAGAAAAGGCAAAGGCATTCCAGGTTATAGAGAGCCCATTGGCTGAATTACTTTATTTATGGCTCTCAGGTCTGTCACCATTCTCCATTTTCCAGATTTCTTTTTAATATTTATTTATTTATTATGTATATAATATTCTATCTGTGTGTATGCCTGCAGGCCAGAAGAGGGCACCAAACCCCACTACAGATGGTTGTGAGCCACCATGTGGCTGCTAAGAGTTGAACTCAGGACCTTTGGAAGAGCAGGCAATGCTCTTAACCTCTGAGCCACCTCTCCAGCCCCCACCACCAGATTACTTCTTAATACAAATACAGGAGAATTACAAGGGATCACAGATTCTTCACTATGTCTAGCATTTAGCTGCACCTGAACCAACTGATTTAAATAAAGCCTGTAGGTTCTCTAATGTCAAAGGCTACTGGCCAACCCAGACAGGTTTGTCAGTAGGTCTGTGGGTACCTCTGAGAGTTCAACAGCTATTGTGTCCTGTTTTTGTACAGCCTGGATAGTCTGTGACTATTTTTTAGAGTGTCTTATAATATTATTCCTAGAAACATGAATTGGTTTATGGTCTGCTTCTGAGATTGAAGGAATATTACTGTGTCCATTGCTGTAACAAATCTCTCTTGCTCTCCACCACCCCCCTCTCCCTCTCTCTGTATCTCCGCTCCGCTCCTGCTTCTCTGCAGTCCAGGTCTACTCTGCTGGCCAGGTTCAGCCTCTCTTTCTCTCTCTGCTCTGGACTCTTCCTGATGCCTCCGGCTGTTCTCTCTCATGTTTGTAGTGAAAACTTCCCCTTGACCAGACTATGAAGCAATCATGCCATCAGTTTATATGTCAGTAATGAATACCATTTGGCGGACTCTCAAATTACATCCAAGGGCTGTGGAAACCCTTCTCTATTGATAAATGAGATTACAGGTGCCTTCCAAGTGCCTTACATGGAATTACAATGTGACCAAACAAAGCCAGGAGCCACAAAATGTTTAATGCTTGTCCTCTTACTGAAAATATGGTTTCTGATGAGATTCCTAGGAAACATCAGGCTGTTTCACTGATAAACTCTCTGCGGTCCAGGCCTTGTCTTCTGTTGTGCTATTGGTGAATTGTTTGTTACTTAAAGACTGAGGTCAGCTGCAGTCTGAGTGGTTATTTGGAGTTACATGCCAAGGAAGCTCAGGTCTTGCTTGACAGTTTGTTTGTATTCTTTGTAACCTGGTTTTCCATTTGTATTGAGATTTTGTTAAAGAGTTATCTCTACATTTGTGGCATGAGACCCAAGTGGATCAACTTGGGCTACTTTGCCACACCAGGTGATATAAATTATCAGCACCCTTAGCAGCACTCTGGGCCCCTTTATTTGTGTCTATATCTGTGTGGTGTGCATGTGATGTATATGTTTGTGTTTGTGCATGAGAGTGAAGAAAAGCACACACTTACATATGCGTACATGCATGTGGAGGCCAGAGATTGACCTTGAGTGTCTTTCTCTGTTCCTCTCTGGCTTATTCGTGAGCCAAGATCTCTTCACTGAAGCAGATTTGGCTGGACTAGCTGACCACTGAGCACCGAGGATCAGCCTGTCTCCGCTCCTCCCCAACAGGTCTCATGGCTGTGGTTACATTTAGGTAGTTGCTGGGGAGCCAAACCTGGGTTCGCATTTTTGCACAGCAAGCCCTTTACCCATTGAGCCATTCCCCCAGCTCCTCCAGCCACACCCCTTTTTTGATCCCTCAGTGCCAAGAAGCTTGGTGAGACCCAGCTCTTGGCAAATGTTTAGTGGCCTCCCTGAGGACACCCAGAGAAGTCTGGAACAATGTAGAGTCAGCAGAGGACAGCCAAGTGTGGACCACATACACAGGACAGGACACAGTGGTGCTGTCTGAGCTGACACTCAGAGACTATAGCCTAGGGTCATTGTAGGCAGAGCCTAATCCTTGCCCGACCTACTTCTACCCACCCTTCATTTCCGTTCACAGAGACTGCTCAGAACAAATCCCACCTGGACACAGAGTTCATGCAGATGTTGTATTTATTAGTGGGTTCGGTTTGGAAGTCTGGAGGGGGATGGACACAGACCGCTTCAGCTTGCGTGGCCATGCGCCTTACTCTGTGCACGTCCCACTTTTACTCCCCCACACAAATTTGATGGCCCTTAACCCACCCCTCACATAAAAGCCACAGAAGCCCTTGAGCACATGGTCAGCATTTTGAGGGTGATCAGAGAACTCATTGTCAGCTTTGAGGGACCCAAAATACTGATCCCGTGGCCTGCTGGTGTACAGGACTATTTGCTGAATATAGATTCTGTATGTGCCGAAGGCCCAGAGGACGTGTTCATCCTCGCTCAGAGTTAGCACCACAGGAGTCCCCTCGGCGTAGCCACTTACATCACCCCAGTTGTGATCGTGCTCCACCTGGACACTAGGAGAGAGGACAAGCTTAGGACCCTCATCCAGACACGTCGTGCCCTGCCTCCCGGCCCATGGCGCCCCTCCCCGCTCTCTTCTGACTTCTTGAGACACACAAACAAGTCCCTCACTTGGAAAGCCACTCTCAGACACTGTGGTCCTTACTCAGCCTGCTGGGGACTCAGTCCCCCCACATGCACAGTGACATCACAAGCAGAGCAGAACCTGGTTACCTGCTCAGGAGACCTTCAGACGGAGCAGCTACTGTCATGAGAAGCTGACCTTAGCCAAGCTGGAAATTTCTCAATTTTGGTCACTTATAAATTTCAGTCACTTATAAGACAACAGCAGACCCAGAAGAACAGGTGCCTTCCGTGCTCTAGGGAACTTCACCAGCCCTGCCCACTGACTCCACCGGCATCCTCATCCTTCCAGCCTCAAGGAGGGTGAACCCCACTATGAAAGGCCTACTTTGGGTTTTCTGCTTCCAGCATATCATGCCTCTAATAATCAGTCAGAGCTCCCCTCTGACCCTCAGCTCTTAGGCTCTAGCCAGACAGTTTAGATTTTGCTTCAAGTGTGGGGACTCAGCACCTTGTGTGTTTGACTTGAGTAGGCAGGTGCATCTCCAACCTTGATCAACCAAGATGGGCTGATCAGATGGATTAAAAATGGATTCTATAATAACAGGACTGTAATCAAGAGGTTTTTTGGGGACAGAGATGAGACAAAAGGTTTGTCTAGTGGCTCCCTGACTATAAACATCAAATAGCTTTAACCAGTCACCAGGAGCCAAATGGGAACTCTGTGGGAAGACACCATAGATCAGTCACCCAACAGGGCTACGGAATAACTCAGTTTCTCTGCCTCTGTCCTGTGTGTGTGTGTGTGTGTCTCCATCCCACCTCTCTCTCTCTCTCTCTCTCTCTCTCTCTCTCTCTCTCTCTCTCTCTCTCTCTCTCTCCCCTCTCCCTCTCCCTCTCCCTCCCTCTCCCTCTCCCTCTAGACCATGTACTTATAGATGGGTTCCTGAAACTGGAAGAATTGGGACAGGACACAGCAGGAGGGGCTGTGATCCCACCCATACTTACCCCATGATCACGCTATTCCGAACATACATGCGAACTCCTGTTAGGTTTTTTCCCTCAGGAGTGGAAGTACAGAAAGGTGTGCCCGTTGTTTTGCCATGATAATCTGTGTGGACAGAAACCCAGCAAGGAGAAAGCCCACTCAGCCATGTGGAGGGCCTGTCTTACCATCCTCGAAGCCAGGGAGGTTGTCCTGCGACCTCATTTAGTCTGTGGCAAAGGCTGGGAAGTGTCCCTGGGCTCCGGGGTTGAGAAAGATGAGGTGGCCACCAGGGAGAGGCTTACCATCTGCCGAAAAGGCTGGGGTCCCCAGCATGGCAAGGATCACCAACAGCAGCATGGCCTCCGGCTGGAACATCTCAAGATCTGAGGGAAAGAGCAAGGACAACCTAACTCCTAGTCAGGGAACCAGCTGGACTTCTCCATGCCCGCTCCTGGGAGCCATGCGCCTTACCTGACTGGGAGAATCTGCCCAGGGTATCTCGTGCCTGGACCTCCTTCCCCTCCCCTTATATGCTCCTGGAGTCTCTTGGGCCCCTGTCCAGAAGGAAGCAGCCACAGGCCACCAGAGGGACAGGAAGGAGCTGGTGGGGGGCTCTTCCTGGGGGAGTTCTCAAAGCCATGTGGGGAGGCTCCCGGACACACTGTGTTTGCCGACTTGGCACTGCAGCTTACATCAACAGGGCTGGTGACAGTGACAGCCATTTATTCCTATTGTTACCTCTGGGTTCTCTCTCATGAGCGCCTGGTCAGAACCTGGCATTACAAGTGGGGGAGGTTTGCTGGGAGCCCTTCCCCAGCTCTGCCAGGCAGGTTTCAACCAGCTCTGCTGAAGGACAACTGGCCTCAGAAAGTCTACAGACAGGCCCAGGCCTCCATAAGCCTAGGCAGCCCCAGGTCTGTCAGACTTTCCAGAGCCTCTACAAGGTTCTGATGACCTCAGAGAGTCGAGGGCCACAGTCATGCTCCTGCCCTGCTTAAGGAACAAGGGGCACTTAGTCAATGTCTGCTTGGCCTGTCACTCGGGTGTCCAAGGTAGTCTCGCTGGATAGACTGGATTTAGGGACAGGACGGGTGAACAGATGCTGAGGGACTCGGAGGTTTTGGGGATAGAAAGACACACAAGACTTAACAGGAGCCACAATTAGAGGCAGAGACTGAGGGGAGGGTGAACTCTCTTGTCCATCCCATCTGTAGCACCTGAGGCCAGGCAGGGGTGTGTGTGTGTGTGTGTGTGTGTCTGTGTGTCTGTTTGTGTGTATGTGTATGTCTTGTGTTTGTGTGTGTCTGTGTGTGTATCTGTGTGTCTCTGTGCCTGTGTGTATGTCTGTGTCTTTGTCTCTGTGTCTCTTTTTCTATGTGTTTGTGTGTCTTTGTGTCTGTGTTTGTGTGCCTGTATATTGTGTGTGTCTGTGTGTCTGTGTCTTTGTCTATATTAATGGGATTGAACCCAAACCACAGATACATTTGGCATGTGCTCTACCTCTGAGCTTTTAAGGGTCTTTCGTTTCTGTGTTACTTGTATGTGCATGTAGATTCAGTGTTCATGCATGTGTATACACATGTCAGTGTACATCAGGTGTCTTCTTATTTTTCCCCTCCTTCTCCCTTTCCTCTTCCTCCTCTTCTTCCTCCTCCTCTTTTTTATTTCTTGAAGACAGGGTCTTTCTATCACCCAGGCTGGCCTAGACTAGGTTTGCCTCAGATACACAGAGATCTACCCCATCTCCCAAATGCTGATATTAAAAGTATTGAAATACTCCTATTTTTAATTTTAAGCATTTTTATGTATATGATCATTTTGCCTGCACAAATGTCTGTGTACCTCTTTTATGTTCAGAGTGCTTGGAGGCCAGAAGAAGGTAGCAGAACCCCTGGAACTGGAGTTACAGACAGTTGTGTTAGTGCCGGAGTCCAGCCCAGCTCCTTGGTTAGAACAGCTTCTGAGCCACCTCTCCAGGCCTTTATCCCTGCTTTTAGACCATCTCTATCTAATCCTAGAGCTCCCTGGTTCGGTTAGACTGGCTTGTCAATGGGCTCCTAGGATCCTCCTGCCTCCCCACTTTTTCTGAACTGGCATTACAACTATGCACGGCCACACCCAGTCTTTTTTTTTTTTTAATTTTTAAGACAGGGTCCTTAGGCTGGGCTCCAACTCCCAGAGATCGCCTGCCCCTGCCTCCCAAGTGCTGGGATTAAAAAGGCGAGCCACCACTGCCCAGCTGCTTTGCTTAATCTTTAAAACATATTGTGAATTCAGAACTTTGAGAGAAATGTAAGCTGAGAAACAGCAAAAGTAGAGGAAGATATATAAATATATGCATTACCAAATTGTGGCGCTCTCTCTCTCTCTCTCTCTCTCAAGGAGCCTGCACGCCTGTCCTGGTGCCGTGAACCATCATCTTCCTATGCACTCTCTGCTTAAATACTTGCTAAGAAATTCACTAATGTTGCTTTGCTCTGGTTCAAACAGAAGTTCTCTTATGGGGCATAGATAAGGTTCTGGCTTTATGTAAGCAGAAGTCCCTAAACGGGAAGGGAAATCCTCCAGCTGCTGCGGGTTTGTTGAGTGATGTCCCTGCAGAAGCCCTTCTCTTGGACTCCTCTGGATACTTCTGTAGCTGTGGGTGAGCTGAGTTTGCCTTGATTGCTCTTCATCTTCTCAGCCTCACTTCTCTGGCTTCTGTTTCTTTTGTTTCTCTTTTCCTTTGTTTTCTGACTAGAGACCCATCAAGTATTTAATACATGTCTCCAGCCATCAGCTAGGAAAACCCAAAGTCTCCATACACTTGTCTTGGGTCAGCTAGAGGAGCACACAGCTTGCCTAGGAAGACATCGCTAAAGGAATGACCCAGGACATGTTCTGAGCTGCCCTCTGCATAGACAAGTATAGGAGCCTTGCCTCGATTCTGTTCAGATGAACTGACTCTGGGGTGATCCCAGAGAAGCTAACCTGGTTAGGAGTTACATTTTCAGACCCAAGCATTTATTGGCCAACTATTTGCTGACGAGGACTCTTGTCTCTTTCTATTGGTGCTAAGGATCTTCTGTCTACCATCTCTCCCCCACTAAGCTACCTTACTGAATCTAAGTGTGGCATACACCTGCAGGAGCCCCTGGAGGCTGGAAGGGGGTGTCATACACCTGCAGGAGCCCCTGGAGGCTGGAAGAGGGTGTCAGATCCCTGGAAATAGTGACAGGTGTTTGGGAGCTGCCATTTGTGTGCTGGGAACCAAACCCCAGTTCTCTGTGAGAGCAGTAAGCGCTCTTAACAGGCTAACCATCTCTCCATTCCCCTCCCCAGCTGTCTTTAGAAAGCTTGTTAAGCGTCCTGGATAAGTGGTCAGTGTCTCTCCTGGCAAAGACTTGCAACCTTCCATGTCAGCCTCCGGCTTTTCCTCACGAGACTCTCTGACTCTCACCCTGGTTCTAGATTCTAATGAACAATGCTTGGGAAAGCGGCCTTCAAAAATTTTCAAAACTGAAACGGATGAAGAGAATTTTTATGGTTTCTTTGTTACCCAGATGTTCAGTGCTTCTAAGCCTATCTTTAGAACTTTGACAAGAAGACATAACCTGACATCCTCAGAAGCCTGCAACACTCCTAGAGGAATCCTGCCGCCTAGCTGTGGGAATACCAGCACCAAGAAAATGCCTGTATAGAACAAATCAATGTTGTCTAGACCAGCAATGGGGAACCCAGAGTAAGGAGTACCTGAGGCCACGTGTATGGTGCAAGCCTTTGCTTCCAGATCTCCAGAGGCAGAGGGTCAGAGCTCTACGAGTTCAAGGCCACCCTGGTCTTCAGAGCGATCTCCAGGAAAGCCACAGCTCTATAAACAGACCCTGTCTAAAAAAACGCATTTACCCAGCTTTTAAGGGGAAACAGAATTAAGGTCTATTTCATATCATACACGAATATTTTCTCCTTTTCTTTTAGGTGCACAGGTAACTAGAGAGACAACACGAAGCCACAGGCAATCAATCATCTATTCCTGACCCAGCCTTTAGGCTGAGTTTGACATATTTGGGGGGCAACTTTAAAACAGATGGTAACAAAGACTTTTATATAATTCTGCCTAATCATAGTGCAGGTTAAAAGGCGTGACTTAGAAACCAGCTTCTCTAAAACTGCAGCATGGGAGGTTTTCATTTTCTTTCATTTATTTTGGGGCACTAGGGATTAATATAAAGATCTGACTGTTCCAGGCGAGGGCTCTATCACTGATCCTCATCCCAGCCCTAATATACAGGTGTGTGTGTGTGTGTGTGTGTGTGTGTGTGTGTGTGTGTGTGTGTCTAGGACAGTTATTCAAGGTGCCTATAAAGCCAATTCCAGATAAAGCATAGCATTCAAGAGTTCAGTGTTGGACTTGAAGTGCAGCTCCATTGAGAGATGCCTGCCTGGCATGCACCTGGATTCAGTACCCAGAACTGTCTAACTTGAGCATGGTGTCACATTCCTGTAATCTAAGAACTTGAGTGGTAGAGAATCAAGTATTGTATGAGACTTGTCCTAGGATGGCAGGAACAAATGTCTATTCATCCCAGATAGGAACCAATGACATAAAAGTTAAGACACCAGAGAGGTCGGCACATGGTGGACAAGTAGCCACATAGCCAGGAAGGAAGATTTAGAGAGAGAATAAGGAAGTCCCAAGAACCAGAAAATCCTATTTAGCTCTGGTCAGCACTCAGAAGAAAGCCCAAAGAGAAGAAAAAGAGAAAGTTACACCTTCTGAGGCAGGACTCAGAGAGGCAGGCTGCTCCAACAGAGCCTCATGGATGGCCCCCAGAGCACTAGCCAGAGGAGGGAATTCTGGGAACAAAATCACATCTCACTAAGGGAATAATTGTTCCTCCTACCTGTTTTATATAGCCTCGGGTGGACCAGCCTTCCTGAGGAGTGGTCCTTTGCTATGTGATTGGTTCACACAGCCAGATTAACTCTTGAGGAGCAGACAGAGGGATGTCTCCATCCACAAGAGTATTCCATGGTTCACTGTAACCAGGGTAGGGTGTTCTTCACCCTCCTGAGAGTGCTACTAGGCTTTGGATACCATCATCTGAATGAAAACCCTGTCCCATCGGGACAGCAGCCCTCTGGCAGGACTGTACTGCATTGAAAAAAACACTAGCCCACCACAGCCTGTGCCCCTCACGCTCCCCCCTTCCCTCTGTCTGGATAAAAACTGTTAAGTTACATCCCTAAAGTCAGCCACCAAGGTCTGTTCCCTTCTTTGGCCACTTCCTCCTCCTGAGGCTGACTACTGAAGTCCAGTAATCAATAGTTCTCTTTGGCTCATTTAATTAGCATGCCCAATCAAAATGAAACACTTCATCCTAACATGGGTTTTCCCCTTCACCTTTATAAACCACAACTTTCCTCTGGGCCCATCTGTCTCCTCTATTCTGAGGCAGTCCTTGTCCCTCTGGGACAAATATCCCTGCCTCTCATCCCTTGTTCCCTTCCCATTAATGCTGGTTCTCTGTGTCTCTTACGTCCACATCCTCGCCCATTTTAACATAGATCTCCCCCTTTCCTCCTCTTAAAAACTACACCTGCAGGGTCTTTTGCTGCTGATTTTCTGCCTGAGTCAGAAAGCAGCCACTTTAACGTTCCCTCCCCACCGCCAACACTTAATAAAGGCTCTCTCTGTGAGAGCAGGTGTGTGCTATGACCCGCAGGAATACGCAGTCATTATTCAACCATCATTTCATGAGGCCAACCCATCAGAACTCAGCATTCTGTTGGAGGATTAAACCAAGACATAGGCATATTGGAGCTCTTGCCTTGTGAATGAATTGGCTGCAGATTTCTCCCATAACTTACTCCCAGCTGTTACAAATTTGGGATCTATTTCTCCCACAGTTCAGCAGTATTTGATCATTTATTGGGCACAATTTCGCCAATGCATTTGTGGCATATTTATTTATAAGATTCCCTAGCTATGTGTGAAGACAGTCACACATTTAAAAAAAACAATCCTCTTTCCCACAAGCAGTTATGTCGCCAATTTGATATTAAGATAAACTGTTACGGAAAGAATATAATCTTATTGACTAAGACATGTAGCCAGCTGTAGAATTGGTTGAGGTAATAGTGCAAAGTACCCTAACTGCAGTACCAGGGACAATATAATGAACTCTCTGCATGGGTTCCTTGCCTCAGTTCTGTGGCCTTTGTTCAGACCCTCAGAATTAGATGCCCTGACTGGCCAGGGTGAGCTACAAAATATAAGCTAACTTCACAGTCCCAAGGAAGAGTTACGAGCTTCTCTTTCTATGGTCCCCGGTTACATGCCGGACAGACAAATATATCTTCAGATTGAAAATGCTTTTAATGTCCCTGAGCCTTGGCGAGGGCTGAGTGGACTCCTGTGCCATGTGCCAGCCACTTGCACTCCTGCAGCAGCCTCTGAGGACATGTTTGTAAACAAACAAGTCTCCAGTCCCAGAAAGCCTGGCTTTTATGGCCAGTAATCACAGAATGCTTAAGATGTTTTATACACTCAAAGGTACAGGATATAACACACAGTTTCCTTATTGCTCTTACTAGTTTAGTCCTACAAGGCTACCTCTACACATAAGATAACAAAAGGAGTTCGACTTCTGCAGCTGCGCTGTTCAGCCCACTACTTGGGGAGTTAAGAAAATGCTCCTTCCTTCCTCTCTGGGCTTATTGCAGTAGGAGTTGTTGGAATAGCTCCATGTCTTCTCATTTACTTAAGAAATGGCATGTGACCTTCAGATGAATACCTGCAAGATTATGTGAGTCTTCATTGAGCTGGGTAGAACAAAGAGTGTTAGCAGAAGATGTAGCGGAAGCTGGAACAGAAGCTGGAAGAAATTAGCAAAAATGTAAAAGAATAAAGAATGCTGGAAAACGAAGAGGAGGAGGAGGAGGAGGAGGAGGAGGAGGAGGACGAGGACGAGGAGGAGGACGAGGAGGACGAGGAGGAGAGGAGGATGAGGAGGAGAGGAGGAGGAGAAAGGCCGGGCGGTGGTGGTGCACACCTTTAATCCCAGCACTCGGGAGGCAGAGGCAGGCAGATCTCTGTGAGTTCGTGGCCAGCCTGGTCTACAAGAGCTAGTTCCAGGACAGGAACCAAAAGCTACGGAGAAACCCTGTCTCGAAAATTCAAAGAAGAAGAAGAAGAAGAAGAAGAAGAAGAAGAAGAAGAAGAAGAAGAAGAAGAAGAAGAAGAAGAAGAAGAAGAAGAAGAAGAAGAAGGAAAAGAAAAAAAAGAAGGAAAAGAAGAAGAAAAAGAACGGAGCAGAAAATTGAAGTTGGATTAGAATTGACATAGAAAATTAGAGCTAAGAAATTATAGACAATTAGGACAGAAAAATTAAAATAGAGGCAGAAGAAAAAAGAGAACAATAAAAAGACAAGCTGGGGAAAGTCCCCTGTGAGCTGATTAATTTCATTTACACTTAGATATTTCCTTGTTGACTCTAGCACATCAACTGGAACATGAAGGAGTCTGGAGGGACTGGTACCCCCCCAAAGACCACGTTTGGTGTGTAGATGTGGTTTGCGACTAATCTGGGGTCTGGGTGGAACCCCCTCCCCCATGCATAGGTCTCCTTCAGCATCAAATAATAAACGCACACATTTTGTCATTGATAGAAGCAGCAAAGAGAGAGGCAAGCACCCTTGCGGAGTTCCCTTAATCTTTTGGGGACCTAGACACACATAAAACCAGATCCTTGGCTTTGATGCCAAAAATTACTTCAAGATAAGCCAGTAGGAAGCAGAGTTGGACTTTATTCGGAATAGAGAGCTGCCCAGGAGAGGAATAAGGCTCCTTGAGAACAAGGATGTGGCTTCTCTAAGAAGAGTCAAACTCAAATGTCTTGACATCAGCTGTCAAGTCCAAAGGAGACTCCAGGTCCCCAGACTTCAAATGACAGTCCAGAGAGCAGAAGGCTCAGCCTGAGCTATGGGAGGACTTCTGGTGGGTAGGTGAAAGCCAGCATGTCTAGGAACTTGTGAAGCTGGGTCCCCTCTTCCAAAAAAAGTCATTTCCCTTGTCTCTGGAAGAAGGGACAAATGGCTATGTGTGGTATCTATTATCATATCAAAGCTCACACTGGCCTCCAGGCTCCCTCAATATCTCATTACCTGTTATACATTTTCCAGTCCATGCTAGCGTCCTAGCCCCTCTCACCTCCTCCCCTACCTCAAAGTCCCCAGCTCATTGGCTTCCCTGCTCCAGCTACTCATTCTCCTTAGAACCCTGCTGTTTCTGGGTATTTTACACTTATTCTCTCTTGCTCTCCATCCCCCCCCTTTCTCCCTCTCTCTTGCTCTCTCTCTCTCTCTCTCTCTGTCTCTCTGTCTCTGTCTCTCTCTGTGTATTTCTCTCCCCCCCTCCCGCCCCCCGTTCCGCTCCTGCTTCTCTGCAGTCCAGGTCTACTCTGCTGGCCAGGTTCAGCCTCTCTTTCTCTCTCTGCTCTGGACTCTTCCTGATGCCTCCGGCTGTTCTCTCTCATGTTTGTAGTGAAAACTTCCCCTTGACCAGACTATGAAGCAATCATGCCATCAGTTTATATGTCAGTCATGAATACCATTTGGGGGACTCTCAAATTACATCCAAGGGCTGTGGAAACCCTTCTCTATTGATAAATGAGATTACAGGTGCCTTCCAAGTGCCTTACATGGAATTACAACGTGACCAAACAAAGCCAGGAGCCACAAAATGTTTAATGCTTGTCCTCTTACTGAAAATATGGTTTCTGATGAGATTCCTAGGAAACATCAGGCTGTTTCGCTGATAAACTCTCTGCGGTCCAGGCCTTGTCTTCTGTTATGCTATTGGTGAATTGTTTGTTACTTAAAGACTGAGGTCAGCGGCAGTCTGAATGGTTATTTGGAGTTACATGCCAAGGAAGCTCAGGTCTTGTTCGGCAGTTTGTTTCTATTCTTTGTAACCTGGTTTGCCATTTGTCTTGAGATTTTGTTGAACAGTAATCTCTAGATTATGAGAGCCAAGTGGATTGTCTCAGGCTACTTTGCCACACCAAGTGACATAAATTACCTATTATCTAAGGTTCGCACACCTGTAGGATGGTACATTCATTAGGAACAAAGATTACAATTCTTACATTAGGTGTGACATCAAACTTTGGAATCCTAGCACTGGGAGATGGTGGAAGGAAGCCTTGTTCAAGGCATCTTCTTTTGCTACACCCAAGTTAAAGGTCAGTCTAGATTGCATGAGATCCTGTTTCAAAACTGCCTAACCTGGCCAGGCAGGGTTCTCTAGGAGGAAGAGGCAGGAGGATCTCTATTGGTCTGAGGTGAGCCAGAAGTACATAGTAGCGATCTGTCTCAAAATAACATGTCTCAAAATAACAGGAACAACAAAAGAAGATTAAGATCTTTGAGGTGGTTTGATTTTTGCCTTTTTGAGAGAAGGCCAATGTGACTTTGCCGGTGATGCAGGGTCCGAGCCCCTGATTATATCACACACATTCAGAAGAAACCAGCTGTATATTCTCCTGAAGCAATCTAGGCCTGTGAGAAAAGAAGGTTCCATATGTCCCCTTGACCCACCTTTGGTGACCTTCAATATTACAGCTGCTGTTTCTCCGGAGATGCCAGGAAGACGTGTTACCTCCCTGTGGCCCCTGGATCCTCTAGATCAGTAGTTCTCAACCTGTGGGTCTTGACCACCCGGAAACACATTTTTCTGATGGTCTTAGAAGCTGAGACACCTCTCAGTAGCAAAATGGCAGCTATGAAATAACAACAAAAATAAATTTACAGTCTGGGGTTCCAAGACCATCACAAACATGTGTTTTCCCATGGTCACCTGCACTGCTGTTGTTCACCTTGGTTCTCCTCAGCAGTCCTTCCTGGACAGCCCAGCATGGGTCACAATGCCTGGGGTGCGGCCTCAGCTTAGCTGCAGTCCAGTTCTAAAGATGCAGGGCTCGCCTGAGAACTCTCCTCCTGCCTCATCTTCTGCTTCACCTTCCTCAGAGGTTCAGGGTAGGAAGGTGAACACCTGCTTCTTCTCCATGGAGGCTAAGAGCAGGGATTGGGGTGCGGAGAGTCAGAGCATCCTTGTCTTCGTGGGCACCCCAAGCACAGTGGAGCAGTGAGAGAACCCTGGCTCCTGGCCTTCCTTCCCCAGGACACACTCACCTCCCGCGGCCCTGAGGGAATGCTCTGGCCTTATGCCCTCATCTTCACCCAGCACTCCCTTGTTAGCCTCTGCTTCCCCCGCCTGACCTGGGAGAGCCCACTCAGGGCTGGAATGCCCAGCTGGGTTAAGGGTGGAGCCCATCCTCAGGAGAGGGACTTCCAGTTCAGAAAAGCTCACAGAGGCTAAGGGTCCCTCCTCCAGGTAGTTCTGGAGACCAGGGGGCCTCTTGGCAGTTACAGATGACTGACAGGAGGTGCGATGTCCTGTCTGTCCTAGCGGCACAAGACCATGTGCTTCGCTCTCTGTCTCGGGCCCTTTGCTCTACTCAGGAAAAGCCAATGGACTCCTGTAGGGGCTGGATCTCGACTGTCTTCACCAGGCTCTGCCTCTAGGGTTCTATGGCTCTACTAAGGCGCCCTGAGGGTCGTGTTGCCAAGAGAGTGAATAAAAGGACAATATGCTGTGGGGAGGGGCCGACAAGAGGGCTCGGCACTCAAGAGCACTTGTTGGGTTTGTAGAGGACCAGAATTCATATAAATAAAGACAAAACTGTGCCATGATGGAGCTCCCCTTTAATCCCAGCACTCGGGAGGCAGAGGCAGGTGGATCTCTGTGAGTTCGAGTTCCACCTGGTCTACAGAGCAAGTTCCAGGACAGCCAGGGCTATAAAAAGAAACCCTATCTGGAAAAACCTAAATAAAAAACTAAAATAAAAAAAATTGGGCATATAGTTCAATAGAGTGCTTTCCTAAATCCAGTCTTGAGAAGTGCAGGTGGTGGTGGTCATCATCATCATCATCAAGGACTGTGAGAGTTAGCTCAACATGTAAAAGACGTGAAGGCGCCTGTCACCAAACAAAGTGTTCGGTCCCTGGGATCTGCATGGTAGAGAAAAAAAACTCTTGCAAGCTGTTTTTTGACATCCACACTCACGCCATGTACACTTGTACACACACACACACACACACACACACACACACACACACACAATTAAAAAGGCATGATGGTCCAGATGTGTAATATCAGCACTGAGGAGGTAGAGGGAGAGTTCACAGTCACCTCTGCTACATAGTTTGTTCAGGGCAAACCAGGGCAACACGAAATTGCCTTTAAAAATTAAGGAACTAACTCACTAAAGGGGAGGGGAGGGGAGGAAAGAGAGAGATCTTTAGGAAGCAGAGGGGGAAGGGGCAAGGGCAGAGAAGGGAAGGAGCCACTGGTCCCTGAAACATCAAAGAGGGGAATCTCTGATGAAGCGTGCTCTGGGAACCAGGACAGAGCACAGCTTCCAGGAAGGAACAGGCACTCCTTTATGTGAGTATGCTGGCTCCACCTCACTCCAGCACCCAACTGCAGTTCCATGCACACTGCAGCGCCCCCTGCCGAGCACCTGGTAGAAACTTGCAGGAGTTGTGGCAGTGGAATGGCCAGCGCCCTGCATGGGGGTGGGCACAACCCCGTGCCACATGCCCTGTGTGCCCAGCTCTGACACTAGCCCACCTTCGGTGCAACTATCTGTAATGGGATCTGATTCCCTCTTCTGATTTGCACGTGGACAGATCACTCATGTACGTAAAATACTGGAATAGATAAATCTTTTTTTAAAAGACTAGGTAAAGTCGAATTACTTACAAAGGAAGAGGAGGAGGAGG
>NC_022014.1:4127870-4132676 GCF_000317375.1 Microtus ochrogaster
AGAAGAAGAAGAAGAAGAAGAAGAAGAAGAAGAAGAAGAAGAAGAAGAAGAAGAAGAAGAAGAAGAAGACAGTCACTTTTGAGGCTGCATGCTCCTGTTCCTGATCCAGCTGTCTTGTCTCTTGGAGAGGCACTGCAAGACACATGCCTGCCCGAAGGAAGGGTGAGAAGAGGAGCCCACTTAGCACAGAATCTGAATTTCTTTCTTACCAAACCAGGATATAAACAATGGATAGAACCCCAGAAAGGTGGACCACCGAGGTCCTGTGGGAGAGCCACAGCCAAGCCCAGTGGCTTGCATTCCCCTCTGCACAGCTAAGGACAGCTACCCAGGCACACTTTCCAAATGTTTAACCCTTGCTGGTCTGAAACCCACTGTAGAGAGGAGGCTGGTGTCAAATTCACAGAGATTTGCCTGCCCCTCCCTGGAGTGTTGGTTTTAAAGATGTGTACACCGTGTTTTGCAATTTTTTTAAGTTATAGAAGTTTTTAAGCATGGAGCTATAACTCAGTGACAGCTGTAGCATGGTTGAAATCCCAGGTCTGATGTCCAATCGTACAACGATAATTAAAATAGCTAAATGTAAGAGAAAAAAATGCTAGTTTGTGTTTCAAACAGCAATGAGGATTGTTTATTAAATCTTTAATTTTTTGTTTTGTGATTTTTGTGGGTTTTTTTCTTTTTTTGTTTTGTTTGTTTGATTGATTGCTTTTGTTCTTTGGGAGGTTGAGTCCAGATATTATGTAGCCCAGGCTGTCTTCATACTCAGTGTGTAGCTGAGGATGACCTTGAATTTCCTGATCTGCCCACCTCCACCTCTAAGTGATTATAGGCACAAACCACCACCCCTGATTGTATGTGACCTTAGGGATGGAGCCTAGGCTTCAAGCTATGAAGGCTCTTTACCAACTGAGCTGAACCTCCAACCTACTTGTGAAGACTTTGCTTTACTTTGGGGTCAGGATTCAGACTTCCCAGCTGAACCTCAATGCTGCTATTACTACTGCATGACGCAGGACAAATTTCTTTGCTTCTGTGCCTCAGTTACCTCATTGAGGCAGGGCTAACACTGTCTCTCTATGTAGCCCTGGCTGTCCTGGAACTCACTCTGTAGACCAGGTTGGCTTCAAACTCACAGAGATCTGCCTGTCTCTGCCTCACAATTTTTGGGATTACAGGTGTGTGCCACCACAGCCAGCTAATTCTTCCTTTGCAAGTGTGTCTGTGTGAATGTGAAAACCAGCTCAGATCCCATTGCCTCCAGAAGAGTCCCCGAGGCTCTCAGCCTGCTTCCCCTCCGCAGGTGGTTTCACACACCCACCTGTACATAGTCTAGTAATGCAGGAATCTGCAATCACCATGAGTTTCTGCATTGACCTTTATGGGCAAGCAACCCCTCAGAGCCACTCTGGGCCCCTTTGTGTGTACCTATATCTGTGCGGTGTGCATGTGATGTATATGTTTTTGAGTGTGCAAAGAGTGAGGAAAGGCACACACTTATATATGCGTACATGCATGTGGAGGCCTGAGATTGACCTCTGGCTTATTTCGTGAGCCAAGATCTCTTCACTGAAGCCAGACCTTGCAGATTTGGCTGGACTAGCTGGCCACTGAGCACCGAGGATCAGCCTGTCTCCGCTCCTCCCCAACAGGTCTCATGGCTGTGGTTACATTTAGGTAGTTGCTGGGGAACCAAACCTGGGTTCGCATTTTTGCACAGCAAGCCCTTTACCCATTGAGCCATCCCCCCAGCTCCTCCAGCCACACCCCTTTTTTGATCCCTCAGTGCCAAGAAGCTTGGTGAGACCCAGCTCTTGGCAAATGTTTGGTGGCCTCCCTGAGGACACCCAGAGAAGTCTGGAACAATGTAGAGTCAGCAGAGGACAGCCAAGTGTGGACCACACACACAGGACAGGACACAGTGGTGGTGTCTGAGCTGACACTCAGAGACTATAGCCTAGGGTCATTGTAGGCAGAGCCTAATCCTTGCCCGACCTACTTCTACCCACCCTTCATTTCCGTTCACAGAGACTGCTCAGAACAAATCCCACCTGGACACAGAGTTCATGCAGATGTTGTATTTATTAGTGGGTTCGGTTTGGAAGTCTGGAGGGGGATGGACACAGACCGCTTCAGCTTGCGTGGCCATGCGCCTTACTCTGTGCACGTCCCACTTTTGCTCCCCCACACAAATTTGATGGCCCTTAACCCACCCCTCACATAAAAGCCACAGAAGCCCTTGAGCACATGGTCAGCATTTTGAGGGTGATCAGAGAACTCATTGTCAGCTTTGAGGGACCCAAAATACTGATCCCGTGGCCTGCTGGTGTACAGGACTATTTGCTGAATATAGATTCTGTATGTGCCGAAGGCCCAGAGGACGTGTTCATCCTCGCTCAGAGTTAGCACCACAGGAGTCCCCTCGGCGTAGCCACTTACATCACCCCAGTTGTGATCGTGCTCCACCTGGACACTAGGAGAGAGGACAAGCTTAGGACCCTCATCCAGACACGTCGTGCCCTGCCTCCCGGCCCATGGCGCCCCTCCCCGCTCTCTTCTGACTTCTTGAGACACACAAACAAGTCCCTCACTTGGAAAGCCACTCTCAGACACTGTGGTCCTTACTCAGCCTGCTGGGGACTCAGTCCCCCCACATGCACAGTGACATCACAAGCAGAGCAGAACCTGGTTACCTGCTCAGGAGACCTTCAGACGGAGCAGCTACTGTCATGAGAAGCTGACCTTAGCCAAGCTGGAAATTTCTCAATTTTGGTCACTTATAAATTTCAGTCACTTATAAGACAACAGCAGACCCAGAAGAACAGGTGCCTTCCGTGCTCTAGGGAACTTCACCAGCCCTGCCCACTGACTCCACCGGCATCCTCATCCTTCCAGCCTCAAGGAGGGTGAACCCCACTATGAAAGGCCTACTTTGGGTTTTCTGCTTCCAGCATATCATGCCTCTAATAATCAGTCAGAGCTCCCCTCTGACCCTCAGCTCTTAGGCTCTAGCCAGACAGTTTAGATTTTGCTTCAAGTGTGGGGACTCAGCACCTTGTGTGTTTGACTTGAGTAGGCAGGTGCATCTCCAACCTTGATCAACCAAGATGGGCTGATCAGATGGATTAAAAATGGATTCTATAATAACAGGACTGTAATCAAGAGGTTTTTTGGGGACAGAGATGAGACAAAAGGTTTGTCTAGTGGCTCCCTGACTATAAACATCAAATAGCTTTAACCAGTCACCAGGAGCCAAATGGGAACTCTGTGGGAAGACACCATAGATCAGTCACCCAACAGGGCTACGGAATAACTCAGTTTCTCTGCCTCTGTCCTGTGTGTGTGTGTGTGTGTCTCCATCCCACCTCTCTCTCTCTCTCTCTCTCTCTCTCTCTCTCTCTCTCTCTCTCTCTCTCTCTCTCTCCCCTCTCCCTCTCCCTCTCCCTCCCTCTCCCTCTCCCTCTAGACCATGTACTTATAGATGGGTTCCTGAAACTGGAAGAATTGGGACAGGACACAGCAGGAGGGGCTGTGATCCCACCCATACTTACCCCATGATCACGCTATTCCGAACATACATGCGAACTCCTGTTAGGTTTTTTCCCTCAGGAGTGGAAGTACAGAAAGGTGTGCCCGTTGTTTTGCCATGATAATCTGTGTGGACAGAAACCCAGCAAGGAGAAAGCCCACTCAGCCATGTGGAGGGCCTGTCTTACCATCCTCGAAGCCAGGGAGGTTGTCCTGCGACCTCATTTAGTCTGTGGCAAAGGCTGGGAAGTGTCCCTGGGCTCCGGGGTTGAGAAAGATGAGGTGGCCACCAGGGAGAGGCTTACCATCTGCCGAAAAGGCTGGGGTCCCCAGCATGGCAAGGATCACCAACAGCAGCATGGCCTCCGGCTGGAACATCTCAAGATCTGAGGGAAAGAGCAAGGACAACCTAACTCCTAGTCAGGGAACCAGCTGGACTTCTCCATGCCCGCTCCTGGGAGCCATGCGCCTTACCTGACTGGGAGAATCTGCCCAGGGTATCTCGTGCCTGGACCTCCTTCCCCTCCCCTTATATGCTCCTGGAGTCTCTTGGGCCCCTGTCCAGAAGGAAGCAGCCACAGGCCACCAGAGGGACAGGAAGGAGCTGGTGGGGGGCTCTTCCTGGGGGAGTTCTCAAAGCCATGTGGGGAGGCTCCCGGACACACTGTGTTTGCCGACTTGGCACTGCAGCTTACATCAACAGGGCTGGTGACAGTGACAGCCATTTATTCCTATTGTTACCTCTGGGTTCTCTCTCATGAGCGCCTGGTCAGAACCTGGCATTACAAGTGGGGGAGGTTTGCTGGGAGCCCTTCCCCAGCTCTGCCAGGCAGGTTTCAACCAGCTCTGCTGAAGGACAACTGGCCTCAGAAAGTCTACAGACAGGCCCAGGCCTCCATAAGCCTAGGCAGCCCCAGGTCTGTCAGACTTTCCAGAGCCTCTACAAGGTCCTGATGACCTCAGAGAGTCGAGGGCCACAATCATGCTCCTGCCCTGCTTAAGAAACAAGGGGCACTTAGTCAATGTCTGCTTGGCCTGTCACTCGGGTGTCCAAGGTAGTTTCACTGGATAGACTGGATTTAGGGACAGGACGGGTGAACAGATGCTGAGGGACTCAGAGGTTGTGGGGTTAGAAAGACACACAAGACTTAACAGGAGCCACAATTAGAGGTAGAAACTAAGGGGAGGGGCTGGAGAGATGGCTCAGAGGTTAAGAGCATTGCCTGCTCTTCCAAAGGTCCTGAGTTCAATTCCCAGCAACCACATGGTGGCTCACAA